>NC_056735.1:931663866-931951366 GCF_019279795.1 Protopterus annectens | reverse complement strand
TTGATGTCAGCCCAAAGTGCTCTTTGCAGCACCAGTAATGTGCCCAGTAATGACTCCTTCTGCAATTCATACAGTTACACGTATTGGTAACCTATCTAAATATGATTGTAGACTCTTTTTTATAAGATCCGTTGCCCCTACTACCATTGGAACTATCTGGGTATCTTTCTTTGACATTGCTCTTGTTTCTGCTTGCAAATCCTGATATTTTATGACATTATATATTTCTGTACACAGGACACTGTAGTCACTGGGTGTGGAGAATTCAATGATCAATGCTACTTTTATCTTCTTTTCTTGGACCACTATATCATGTTTTCTAGCATCTATCTTTTGAACTGTTGATAATGGATGATCCCATGTGATGCACACTTCATCATTTTTTTATAATGCTTTGTGGCTCATGTTTCCAGGGTTTTTTAGTCACTTCAGTACCATAATGTTTGCACAATTCCCAGTGAAACAGTCTCACCACATTATTATGTCAGCTGGGAGAGTTTCTCAATGATACTTGAGTGGGGGATTGTGTCAAAAGCCTTGGCTAAGTCATTATAGGCAGTATGTAATGTCTTGCCTTCATCTGGGGGTTTGCTGACATTCACAAAGAAGTCCATCATGTTCAATAAGCATGATCTACCCTTAATGAAGCCAAACTGAGTCAGGTGAAGAGTTTAAAGGTCATCTTTTTTGTCCTTGTTGATAAGGGCCATGAAGATTCTTTTCATGGCCTTGCAGATAAGGCTTCTTTCCATGGCCTTGCAGATAAGTTTATGGGTTTATAGCTCCCAGGTACAGTTGATGGACACCCTTTGTGCAAGGGCATTACTGTTGCTGTTCTTCACTCTGCTGGAACAAAGCCAGTGCTCAGGCTGAGGTTAAAGAGAGAGCCAAGTTCTGATAGGTGTTGTTTTAGATTGTTTAGTAAGCAGCCTGGAATGTTATCCCGTCCCATAGAGGCTGTGTTTTTTACCTTGGGCAGCGCGGATATGACCTGCTCTGTTTTAATACTAAGTAGAGGACTGGTGTCAGGTATGCTTTTGAGTATGGCTGGTGGGGACAGGGGGCTGAAGTTTGCACCAAATCTGTCAGCTAGCACGTTGACAATTTCCTCAGGTTCAGTTTGAGAGGTACTATCCACTATAAGTTCAGCATATAGTTGGGCATTCCCTTTTAGATATTGATCGTAGTTAAGGAATGCCTTATGATTATCCTTAGCTAGGGATGGTATAATGATGTTTAGAGATAGTATGTAGAAGTAGTGGGAGTTGTAGCCCCCCCATTTCAGATGGTGCATGGGAAGTACTGCGGCAAGTTCTGAGATTTGCTGCATATATGTGTAATCTTACTTCTGCATTTTTCATACTTACTGACTTACACTTAAGACATTCCTCGCTTTAGGTATGGATCTCCATTATTATTATTATTATTATTATTATTATTATTAATTTGAAAACATACTTGTCTGGTGAAAACACTGCAAATAAGAAAAACAAGTGAGATACTTTTTGTTCAGAAGAAGCTTGGGTGTAAAAAATCCACCCATCTCATGAGATATGATTTTTTTCCTTGCAAAGTGCTTAAATGATAAATATCTTGAGCTAGCAAGAGGCACGAAAAAACAATAAACAGTGAAATGTAGTTATCAGATGAAATAAATGTAAGTAGATCATACTAACAAAGAACTTTAAATTGACAAAAAAATCAAATTATTAAAAAGACAGATAGTCAAAACAAAACTGACAACAAAACCAAATCCAAACATTGCATGCAAGTGCAACTTAAAGCATGCTCACGAAAACAATTTTCTTTGAGAGAGAGATATACAAAGTACAACTGGCATCTCATTCAGAGAGATACACATCCTTTACTACCTTAAATATTATAATAAGTTCTGAAGATGGTGCATTATAAATATATAATATATAGAAAATAAATAGAAACTGAAACTTCCACAATGTAATGGTCAGCAATATAAGTGCACACTGAAATTAATCTGTGCATTCAGGCTTTATCACGATGCATAAGTTATTCTGTTGCAACATGCAAAATGAAATAAGTCATACAAAAGATACAAGCACTGCTTCTGTAAACAACATTCTCTAAATACTTTTAAGCACCTATTTTTCCAGTCATATCTCTGTCCCTCACCATCTATTACTACTACTTAAGAACTCTGGATACACAGGGAAAGCAACTCTTCCAGTTCCCATTTCTTTGCAAGGTTAAATTCCAAACAAAATCATAAAAGCCCCACTGACCCTTCTGTTTAACAGTATAGTCTTCAGTGGTCAGTATGACTCTAAACACATTTAGCCATTCAGAGTATGATCAGTGAAATGTCCAACCACAGTCAACTGCACTTATGGCATAGAGCTCCTTCTACCATCTGACTCCCAAATAATCCATAAATTTTCACTGAATATCTGAGGCAGAGTCTTACAGTTGAAAAACAAAATCTTACTTCTTGCTTGAAACTGTTTTAGGCTCAGAGTGGTTTCCTATTATTACTTGTTCTTCAGAACTTAAATAACTATATGTTTACCAGTACCCTGTTTTGCATTGCATAAAAATATTCAAATATGTTATTAAGACAACAGTTGAAAAAATAAGCATAAAACACCCAGAAAATGTCAATAGGGCAGAGTAAACACATTTCTCATGTCAAAAATTTTCCTAGATAAAAAGTTGTCAAGAACACACACACTATATCCACCACACAGTGTCCATCACACACATAGACTAATCTGAGGCACTAAAAAGGAATATTTCCAAACCTCAAAGAATTCCTAAGCCTATAAATGACAACATCTATCCTCAGCAGTCTCTAAGGCACTTACCAAATAAAACACCAAACACCACACACATATGCCTACTTCCACTGTGTGTTGCCCCAAGAGCAAAGCCCATAAGGCAAGCCAACAAATTACGCAGAACCCTTGTCATAGGGACTCCATTGTATGATACACAGATGCTCCACTCACCAGACTGAACAAGCAGAAGATAACAGGTAGCTGCTTATCTGGAGCTAGGATCTGACCGGTTACACTTATATTCAAGCCACTACACTTCAGGTGCAAATATGATTCTATCATAGTCCATGTAAGTGTTAATAACCTGAGATGAACTTCCATGGACTATATGAAAAGAGACATTGTTGATCTCTGTGAATACCATGTCTCAGGCAGATATGTGCCTTACAATGAGCAGCATTCTACCTTCACCAAAGATGATGCTACAGTATGAACAAAAGATGGTTTACTTCAATAATTCGCTTAGTTTCTGGTGTCTTTCCAGGGGCATTCCATATTTGTTAGCATGGGAGGACATGATTAACAACCACATTGCTTTGCAAAGGATGGTCTGCACATGTCTCCCCTAGGCTTCCAAATATTGTCTAAAACTTTATTCACTCCCTTAGATCTTTTTTGAGGCAATGCCAAACCAACAACAAACAAACAAACCAACTGACATAACAAATATAACCCAAAGAAGCCTAAAGCTGTTACTGCTCAGTGCTAGGAGTCTAAACAAGAAACTTCACACCCTACAAACACTCCTCACTTTGGAGAATGCAGACATCTGTGCCAACACCAAGACATGATTTAAACCTGCAGAAAGTACTCCAGCAATGCAAAGCTTCAGTGCCTTCCACACATTTATCCCATCAGCTGCACAGACAGGGACAAAAGGTAGAAGAGTCTCAATCTAAATTAGCAACAAGCATGACTCCATTTTGGTTAAATGGGATGATACCTTGGAATTTACCCATGTGGAAATCACCATAGTTAAATGCCCATACCATATATTAGCAAGTTATAGTTCATCCTCTATGTCCCTAGAATCTCATAGCTCATACTGGTGACACAACATTAAACCTCTACTAGCTAATTTAATGTGAAACGTACGAACGTGGCTGATTTTTACACAAGTAGCATTTGTAAATTTCAACAAGGATAAGAGGTATATGTGAGAATGCTGGGACTGCACCGCAACTAGTCAATATAGATAACAATAAAAGAAAAAAATGAATGGAGAGGCTAACTCTAAACTTGAGCTTTGCCTTAGCTAAATATCCACACCTACAGCTTCTACATTAGAATTCAGGTTCATCCTCAATGAATTAGTGTACCATTAGATATACTGACTTTAGATAATACTAAGTGAATTAATTCTTACAGTACACTACCTGAAGGGTGTTCTTACGTCTTAAACATTGATGTAAAAGCTGCACCACCTTAAATCAGAGGCTCCATATGAGTGGTCATTTAATGTAGTATTTTTAATGCTTGAGGCTTTACTTTTCTTAACACTCCCACATATTTACTACGTCCAAGGTCCCTGCATTAAGTTAGAGAAATCTACTTCCCTGCAATGTCCACCTAAGGTTATTGTTTCAGGTGTATGATTAATACCTTTGGGAGTGCTGTAACAATTGTAAATGTTTTGGCAGATAGCATTCATACAGGAATAATTGTATATGCTTATTTAACCATGCTATGCTTTTACAATACTTATGTTCATTAAGCACATATAGGCTTACATATATAGTTACTATCTGCATTATTTTTTTATATATATGAGCTGTTAATAAAAAGCGTGAACTACATTATTAATGTAAGCTATAGTTATAGTTATTGCTCCATAGTGTTAGCACTAATGATAACTTTACAGCTATCATTGTTACCTAACTGGATATATACCTTGTAGCTCCATATAGTCGTGTTCCTAGCCTAGTTAGAATAATAAGATTTGACCAGAATTTTGAGGACTTACTTTTGATAAGGACTTGCTATAATACTGATTAGAAGACTTGTAAGGAGTGATGCATCTTTCTAGACAACTTGAGGACCTGATAGCCTGAAGTACATTTTTGTACAGTTCTATGTGATTATATGCTTGTAATATTCTGTTTAATTACAATGCCTTTGACACTAAACTAAATATCTTGTTTCTACTATTTTCTCTCTCTCTTTTCCTCCTAAAACAATCCCAGCTCTCCAATCTGAGTACACTGCTCTAGGACACAGAAACTAACAACCTGAAGAACAAGGACCCTGTCCAAACTCCCTTCTGTCTCCACAGTTGAGCAACCTATCCCTGTACTTTCTCAGTAAAGGGAGCATGAAATTATGTGTCTAAACTATCATGGCCAGTATAGCCTATAACTTATTATTAGATCTAGGTGGCTATAAAGCGCTAGCCAGGAAAACTAGCAGCTTTACTTCCTCCCCACTCTGTAACCAATCTAATCTACTTTTTCCACCATTTAAAGACACTCCGAACCACTGCTCCTTTTCTTGCATTAGGAACCTAAACTCCCTCCTTTTTTAGCCTGCTTACAATAAATTAATTTGGGCCACCAGGTGGCAGACTTGTCCCTTCCAGGCCTTGAAGCCTTCTACTGACCTGTACTACACCTTTGCTATATACTGTTTATCCACAGACTTGCTATTAAACTGTAGCCCATAACATCTATTTATTTTTATGGTCAGCTCTCACACACCCTCCAAATAGCTCTATTATCTACTCATTTAACTTTATTCCAGTATTTAGGGTTACCTACCTACTGTAATCCCTGCTTCAACTGATTGTTCTTTTCAGCTCCTTACCTCTCTTGTCTCTACCCGCTCCGTTCGCCCTGCGGGCTCACTCCACTCCCCTACCCTATGCCCATTTCCCACACACCCCTACTGCTCCTAAGCTTACACATCCTCACCACACCCTCTTCCTCTCCAATCCAATCACAATACTCATCTTGTTAACATTCTACATACACCTCTCTCTAATCACCCCTAGTATAACTCCTCCCCTTTAAAGAACACCAGTAAGCTTATTAATCACTATGCAAACACAACCTTTCTGAATCCAACTAAAGCTCCTAATCATTGTCTTTCTCCTACTTTCTCTAACAGCAGCCTACCAGCTAACCTCATATGAACAGTCAAAATATTTACAGCTGAACTTCCCTAATGCACAAGCAAGTACTATACCTCTAATTAACTCCCCAGATCACATACATATAACATCTTTACCTAGCTATTTACCTGCTAAATATCACAGACTGACCCATATCAACTACAACTATCTAAAACCTAAAAAACATCTTCACCATTACTTTAACCGCCACAATCCCTTAAACAAACTATTACACCTCTCCTTACTAGATGGAGACATTCATCCTTACCCATGACCAGAGCATAAAACTAGCACATGACCACAAATTAATGTTCCTTCTACCCCAAATATCCCATCTAAATCTTCCAATTCACTCTATATAGCTGACCTCAATATTCAAAGCATAAATAATAAAATTGCCCACTTCCATGCTTTCCTGGATGTTCAGTCCTTTGATATACTTTGTTTAACAGAAACATGGCTAAAACCCACTACACAAGATGTTGAAATTATTCCATCTGGGTACAACATCTTGAGACAAGACTGCAAAGTAAAAAAGGAGGGGGTATTGCTATTCTCTATGAAGAAGGGCTACAAATATCTATACTAGATCTTGGTTCCTCTTCTGAAAACAATGCAGAAATCATTAGCACCAAACTTCAACTTAATCCCAGCAAATCCCTAAATATAATATGTATCTACTTGCCCCCTGGTAACAACATCACCACTCTGGAAGGTATCCTTGCTGAACTCTCCACAAAAATTCCCCAAGTGACAATAATTCTTGGAGACTTTAATATAGACCGGAAGGACTGCTCTACTGAATCACCTGTGTCCCATATTAACCTTAATGGCTTCTCACAAACAATTACCTCCCCAACCAGAATTAATAAACCCAATAACAAAGAATCCATCCTAGACTGGATTCTAATAAATAATCACCAACAACTCTATAATGTAGGGACTCTCCCTGATGATGTAAGTGACCATTCTCTCACTTACATAATCAGGCAAAGGTTGAGCTCACACAATCCAACCATACATAAAACAATAAGAAGCAACAGAAACTTTAACCCCAATAACTTCCAAGCTGAACTAAATGAATGTGATTGGTCACCTATAAAATACCTCCCACTTGACGAAGCAACAAACTACTTTAACTCAAAATTCTTAACGGTCCTAAACCACCATGCACCAAAGCATTCCATCAAAATTAAATCTAAACCCGCCCCATGGCTTACAAAGAAAACCAGGCAGAAAATTCAACAGACAAATAAAGTTTGGGCACTATGGAGAACAACTAAAAACCCAGTAGACCAACAACAATTCAGGCAAAAAAGAACTGAGACTAAGAAAGCTATACTTGAAGATAAAAAAAAAATTTACTTCCACCTCCAACAGAACAACCAAAATAATCCACAAAAGTTCTGGGCTAGCATAAACAGACTACTTCAACCAGGCCAATCTGCAACACCACCCCCTATAGGATCAAATTTCGACAATCCAAAGCAAACTGCTAATGCTTTTAATACCTTCTTCACTGAGACCATCCAAACACTTGCTAATCAACTAACAGCCGACAGCTTTGCCCTTCCAACCAATACTACTAACTCTCTCCCAACTCTAAACCTGCAACCTGTCCCAACTTCCCTCATCTGCCACCTCTTAAGTAAACTAAAACCTACTACCCCCTCAGCTGACCAGCTGCCTGCTGAATACCTGCAAAAGGCAGCCAAAGTCACAGCTTATCTTGTATCATTGCTGATAAATAGAACCATACAAGAAAGCACTATTCCCACCATCTGGAAAATCTCCTACATTATTCCCCTACACAAGGGTGTAAACTCCAGAGAATATTCTAACTATCGTCTCATAGCACTACTTTCCCCATTAGCTAAAATAATGGAAAAGTGCATCCACAGACAGTTACTAGACCACCTACTTCAGAACAATTTACTGGCCAAATCTCAACGTGGCTTCAGGCCTTTCCACAGTACAACAACTGCACTCCTATCCTTCACTGACAGCATCAATAAAAACCGTAATAACAATCTTCTCTCTTCAGCACTTTTCATCAACCTTTCAAAAGCATTCAACATGGACAACCACCACTTACTTCTAAATATTCTAAAATCCTTCTCTCTGGACACAAAGACTATAAAATGGTTCCAGTCCTACCTTGATAATAGACAGCAGGCAGGGCTATGGGACAACAACCTCTCATCCCATCTCCCAGTTATCATAGGTGTTCCTCAGGACTCTATATTGGGCCCCCTCCTTTTCTCAATATTTATCAATGACCTCAACCTAGCTATTCCTTTAACTAACTGTGTACAATACGCAGATGATTCGACAATAATCTGCTCAGCTAAATCTCAATCCCAACTACAGACTCTAACTCAGACAATGTTCAATAAAACAGAAAATTGGTTTGTACAATGCTGCCTCCTCTTGAACCCCCCCAAAAAACAAACTCCTCCTCTTCACTCCTACCTGTAAATCACTCCCAATGAACTTTTCAGTCTTATCCAATAATGGTACACTCATATCTCCCGATCCAACAACTAAACTTCTAGGGGTAACCACTGATAACAACCTGAACTTTGAAACCCATATCAACAATACCATAAAAACTGTCAACAGGAAACTAGGCTCACTATATAGGATAAAACCCTTTCTCTCCCCACTAGCCAGAACCACTATTGCCTATTCCCACCTTATCTCCGTACTTCTCTATGCTGCTTCCATATATACTAACATGTCAAAAAATAACCTTAACATGCTAACCAATGCTTACAATAGCATTGACAGATTTGCTACTGCTTCCTCCTTTAGGACCTATCACTGCCATAACCTGAAACAATTAGGCTGGTTAGAGCTTCTGAATCAGATTCACTTCAAACAACTCACCATTGTGCACAAAACCCTTTTCCAACCTACCAATACCCCAATACTTGCTAGTCTCATTACCCAATATAAGAACCTTTCAACTTTACGCTCATCTAATAAACTACTAGATTCAACATGTAAATCTAATAACATGGCAGGAGATGCTCTGTTCTCAAATTCAGTTGGAAAGTATTGGAACCAACTCCCCCATGAACTTACATCACTGTCTTCATTTACACTTTTTAAACACAATCTGAAACTCTATCTTAAAACCCATTGGTTATGTCCCTGTACAAATCCAGACTAATCTCATACTATATCCCAAATACCCTGTCTTAAGACCTAATTCCTGCTCTATCTGTGTCTTTTTAGATCAAGGCCTACCCTTGGCAAAAACATATCTTATCCTAATAGAGATAATTTAAAATACCTAGTTAAATTCTTCTGCATATAATTCTAAAGCATCCTACCTAAGGCAGGCAACAAGTATTGTTTAAACTGTGAGCATTGCTGAACTGTTGAAATTTGAAGTATGTATTTGTTTAACAATTACTTTCTAGTTACTAATGAAGTCTTGTACATAAAGTCTAAACTATCTTATCTAATGCTTGTAACATGTTTTTGTATAAAATGTGAAGATTCCTGAACTGTTTAAAATTTGTAGTATTTAACTGTATAACAACTAGTACCTGTATGTTAGTAGTCTAGTTATCTTCTGGAGCCTATCTCCCCAGGACTCTACTCAAAATGGACATAAATCCAGTTAGACTATCCCGGTCAACAAATGTAAAATAAAAATAAAATAATAAAAGCTAAATATCCTATTCATAGATTTTAACTCCTTGTATAGATTGGGAAACATACACCGCCTCATACTCACAGGCACAACAATTCCTGGACTTTATTAATACAAATAACCTTGATCAGATAGTGCACTCACCTGACAAAGGTTCAAAGATCCTGGACCTGGTACTCACCAGTATGGGGCAGCATTGCACCCCTGTGTCATGTCCTTGAACCACAAACTGTCACCTTCAAAACAAAAATAAATTCAGTAACTCGAACAAGCTCTATAACAAACAGTTCGAAACTATTCCAAAACAAACTCCATCCTATTAAATGACAGTTTGTCAAAATTCAGTACCCCTACCAACCCCAAGATCACATGAATTTATGCAGATTTGTTCAAAGAGACCATGTACAACCATGTAAATGGCTGTATAGAAGGCTGCTGCAAACTACAGACCTATTAGCCTGACTAATCTAATATGCAAAGCCATGGAATGAATCATCATGGAAATGATCAAGAAAGACATAGGCAACCTTCCATGGAGCCAACCAAGTTTGGCTTTGTCAAGGGAGGGTCATGCCAACTAAGCATGGGGGATTTCTTTCAGAAGTTCACCAAGGCAATGGATGAGGGTAGATTGCTTACCTGCACCCTGGCTAAGGTGTTTGTTGCAATACTTTGGTATAGTTGACAAACTCTCCAAACTGGGTGTAAACTCCTACATAACTTAGCCGGCTCACAGGCACGATCCATCACCAGTGTGGTACTTCAGGGCTCAGATCTTGGACTGCTACGATTTGGCATCTCTTTCATGGAGGTAAAGGCTAATTTCAAGGGCATATTGGCTAACCAAGTTCACATCTGACTGCAAATTGGGAACTATCACAGATTCCTCCCATGACACAACCATATTACAAGAGGGTCTAACACAAACAAATAACTGTTGCCAAAGTCACAGACTAAGACTCAATGCCAAGAAATGCATTATTGTGCCTTTCAGGAAAACTGCCACCCAGGCTAATTATTCCATTGATAAGACACCTCTAGGAGTTGATTCGATAGTCAGGAATCTGGAAAAAGAAAGAAAATAATTCTGTCACCATACTTATAAGTAAGGGCATGGCATCCTGGTATAAGGAAGTCATGGTGCCCTTTTTTCTGCCCTTATCAGGCCAACCATTGAGTATAATCCCCTCTTCGACATGTACTTGACTAGACATATGCAACAGTTGGAATGCCTGCAAAGGTTCTTACCAGGAGAATCCTGGGTAGAAACACATTGCCCTGTACGGAATGCCTTAAAGCCCTCTTGCTATAGTCTGTCTTCTATAGATTACTGGGAGGTGATCTATGCCTAGCATACAAAGCATCATTGGATCCAGCTCTGATGGACCTTTTGCACATCTGCAAAGTGATCAGCATCAGAACCACTAGATCCAAGCATTTAAGTTTTGGTTGTGACATAAATAAAACATGATGGCAAGACAGATATGTGCCTCAGAGGATCCTCATACTCTGGAAAAGGCTCCCCATCCATGTGAAGCACAGTCCATCCCTAACCCTATTTAAGCATAACCTTGATCAATGTATGGAAAATCAGAAATTCATCCCAGGTTTGGCTCTCATGTCTGACAGACAGAGGCAAACAGTAATGTACAAACCAACACTCCCTCATAACCTCTAGAAACTTCCAAACTAACATACACCCTCCTAATAAATACCCTTGATACATAGGGATGCAACTGGGATGTATTGCATGACTAGGATTATAAAGGCCCTGGTGGGCATTAGCCTAGTATATACCTATGAACCTATGAACACATTAGATGATGTTCACCATGTTTAATTCTGGCAGTCAAAGATCTATAACCTTAATGCCATTCTGTTATTATCTGTTCATATTGAAATTACCAAGCATATTCTCTCTCTCTCTCTCTGCATGGAACATTTCAGTCCCAATGAACAAAAATTTTACTTGGTGTTATTCCTAAGCATGAACTAATCTTTAACAGTCCCCCGGATTCACTCATCTACCATGCAGGACTAAACTAGTCCTGCACATAAGCGGCAGTTTAAGAGGAGGACGGCAGTGCACCATGCATAATAATGAAGGCACGCTGCCGGAGCACCAAATCCTACACTAAGCATGGACGAGTGCATGGGGCGTGTCTGAGAACAGAGCTCTCAGAATAAACATGCCCCTGCAAAATAGAACAGAAGAAAGTGTAAATAAATGAGCAAAACCACTCATAGTTGTCCGCATATCTCCACCAACAGTCCCCATGTGTTCAACAGCAACAGTACATTGAAATAAAATGAAGAAACCCTTGTATTAATTTTTTAAAACCCGGAGTACAGGTAACCGTAGGTACGCAGGTTTGCCCATCGCCTAGCTATGATTAAAGCAGCTGAAAAGGCTGAAGAGGATAATAAGAAATATATATGCAAATGAAGCAGCACAGCAATAGTGGAGTGGTTAGAGCATCCGCCTAACGAACAGGCATTCCCGGTTCAGGTCCCACTGCAGCACAAATCATTTTCCACAGGAAATCTGTATATGAACATAATTTTACACCATTTTGCCATACAGCCTACATAATAACATTAAATTGTGAACTGGAGTATTACAGGAAATGCACAGGTGAAGTGTTAGTGTCATAATGAATAAGGCAAGTAAGCAGGTCTAAGCACAAATAAGCAGCGGTAAGCATGTCCAAGTGAGTTTTCACGGGGGTAAGCACTGCCTACACAAATTAAGCAAATTAGAAGCTAACTGAGTGTAAAAAACTGTATCCGGAGGTTAGTAGTGCTTTCCGTCACATAAACCGGCGCATACCCGCTTACAACTGCTTTAAAGTGCCTTAATCACTCTGGATCCAATGGGCCATGTTGTGTCCAGCAACAAAATAAACTGCCTCTGCAAGGCTAAACTCAGGACCCTGTACACTATAGTAACAGTAGTTAACCACCAAGCCTTCATAGCAATAGATATGCATGAAGTATCAGCAGACAAAGTCTCACCACAGGAAAATCAAAACAAACATGTGAACTGTATCTACGTACAGTGTGATGTTGGATAACCTGCCACAGAACATAAATATGTGAACTGGAGTACTGCAGTAAGCACAGATTGGAGGTGTTATTGTATACAGTGTATGTACACATGAATCACGGATACCAGACACATATATAACCTGTAATGAAGAATAAATCATTGCAAATGGCAAACTTAGTGCTAATTAACCATTAAGCAATGTTTACCGCAGCACAGCTCAAGTTAGTAAGTGTAAGCAATGTGTAGGTGAGCCAATTCAATCTGCCTAGTGGTATACCTCTTTAAGCAGTGCCAGCCTCATGTAAGCAGGTCTGCCCATAGCTTAGCCTTGATTTAGAGCACAGTGCTGGGGCATCCAGGAGTCAAAAATCATGGTATGGCTCCTGGTAAAACACCATGATCAGATACTATTGCAAGACCAGTACCAGGGCTCGCAGTATAAAATGGAGGCCTGGGACAGTGTAGCCTGTGAACTCACCAATGCCACAGGTATCCCCTGGATTGGTGAGCATGTCAGGCACCACCATGCTGACCTGAAGCGGTGGAGGGGGGATGTACTGGAACAGTGGATCCAGGAGTCTCGGAAGATGCCCAATGCCCCAGGACTGAGTAAGTACTCATTCTATTAAGTAGTAAATAATTGCCTAGCTTGTGTATAGTATGCATAGGTATGGCTAAATATCACTGCATTTCTCTGACAGCTGCAGATGAGCGAGCTGTGAACCAGCAAGCCCATGATGCTAGGCTGCAAAGGCTGCGTCACGAGGCAGTTTAGTAATCAGTCTGCATGTACTGTCATAACAAATAAATATAAGAGCCTTAGAAAGTGTTGTACCAGTAGAAATAAATGTGTAATAGTCTGTGAATAAAGGTATAACCCCTGGAGGGCTTCTATTTACTCTTCTCTCATATGTTGGCGATCTGTTCCATACTATAAATAGTAATGTTGTATCCTAAGCAGTGTCACCCACACCGTGGTATGCAGATAAAATGGGCATGAAGTCCTGCATAACAATGTTGGAACTGCCAAGAGGTCAATTATATTGTACAAGTTAGGCAGACTTAGAAAACACTTGAAAGCTTTACATCAATTCCCTGATAGCACAGTGTACTGTGATGTTAGCTGTAATAGTTTGTCACACATAGCAGGGGTCTGAATCCTGGGAGTGCTACTAAGCTGTATGCATAATCCTACCCCACAACTGTACAGATTGTGATACAATGTCCAGATAGAAAGCTGTATGCATACTTACACCCAACAACAGTACAGAATTTGCTAGAATGTTCAAAATGTAAGTTGTATGCATATTCATATCCCACAACTGTTCCAATCTGTCCAGCATGTCCAAGTAAATGGCCCATATCAACAGCTTGGTAACTTGTTCCCCTGAAAATCCAGTGTGATGTTCCAAGAAATCTAGGCAGCTGTCAATGACATATAACTGATATTCAAATGTGTACATAGTCAGAGAATGTATACGGAAACAAACCTGTCATTCTAGCACCTCACCCAAAGTGTATGTCAGTAATAATCAACATATGTTGCATTAACACCTGCAGCCTGTCACAACTGTATGTAAGACGCAGGTCACGTATATAGTAACTTATAAACATACCAGTATACAATATAAGGCCATTGTGTAGTGTAATAATACATGTAAGGGAAAGACCACTGCAGTGACTAAGAATGTTGCTTAAACTACAAGGATATATTAGTTGAGAATTGAAGTCTCTGTCTCACCCCTACCATATGTGCATAATAACCCAATGACACTCCTCAAATGGTATGTGTACACTGCACAATTTTGTCGGGTCATATGTCCTAATGGTGTATAAATATTCACATTTCTTACTATGCATGTGCCATGTGAAAATACACCCATATTGGTGGCCTGTTGCCATCAATGAAACCTGCATGCACCTGTAATGGCCACTGTTGTTCCATATATGCATGTGTTCTGCTTGATCTGCAACTGTGTTAAATCTGGTGTGTTGGATTAATGATTAATGGGGATACCTATGCATGCTGTTATAACTAATCCTGAATACTGTTGACTGTTACTAACCCATATCTGTCATAAAACTGTGACAACACAGTATGGAAGGCCAGTCCCAGCGAACCCACCAGTTCCACCTCAGCTGGCCATGGCACCAGGCATACAGACAGTGACCATGAAGATAGGTGTGTTGAGGCACAGGAAGGGTCATCAGGGGCTGCCGCTGGGCCACCATCTGCCAACCCACACATATCCACACCATCCATGTACACAGTCACATTGCCTCTACACACCTCATCACCGGTGGCCCTAGCTGAGGGCCAGCCCATGGTTGGCATGGGTCAGGACAGTGTAGTATCTATGGCACGTGTGTCAGGACACAGCAGCCATAGCCAGATGTCTGGCAGGATATCACATAGGCAGATATGTAGGGGTGCTTGTAGGAGCACTGCTGGTCATTATGCCCCTGCCAGATGTACCACATCTATTTCAACCACACGCATGTTTCAGACTGTCATGGAGGCACAGGCACAAATGGAAAGGTACACCAGGCAGGGTCTAAGGGTGCAGAGGGCTCATCACACCTCTGTAACTGACAGCATCCATGACATAGCAGGTGCCATCTGTAATTACACCGAGGTCATGGATAGACGGTGGGTTCAGACATTGGAACTCATCCACAATGTCATGTCCATGCATCAGAACAGGGCGGGATGGTTGCGATGGCCACATGGACGTATTCCAGCAACACCAGCAGCTGGAGGTTGCCGTGGATGTCCAACCAGTCACAGCCACTCCCGTAGTGGCAGAACCAGCCCCAACACTGTGTGTGTGTGGGGGGGGGGGGCTGTCCACAGCCCATCATAGCAGACCACGTGCACGTGGCCCTGGCCAGTCCCAGGAATGACCTGGATCCAGTACTCAGTCTGACTCTGTACCTGATACTGCCTGCAGCACCCCAGCCAGGCAAAGGTCTCGTGTCCATGGCCGGAGACGGTGAACTGCAAACCCTGCCAGGTACAGTCTGCAGCTGTCCCACAATTCCCTGTACAGGGCAGCCACTTAGAGAGACTGTGTGCATGCAGACACACACACATAAACAATGAACCTAGAGCAACCACATACCTGCACACACATCACCAGTAGCCCATAACAATACTCAGCCACCTCACACACACACACATGTTGCCACTTGTATGGCTCAGCCTAGGCCTCTGGCAAACCAACAACACAACCTGTGCATATGATGATACCTGTGCCACTCCCTGACATCCGTAACATCAATGTAGGGACAGGCTAACATGGTTTTGATGCACAGGGTGAATGTACAACAGTGTAGCAGTGGAATGATGTGTAGCATGTTGTCAGCAGTAAAGTGAAATGCTAATATCTTGGAAGGTGTAGCTGTGCAGCCATGATGCATCATAGCTGTAATTAACAATGTTGTATTGTTGTCACCAGTATCTGTTCTGATTGTGTTTTGTTTGTCCATGTGCCACATGGCTGATGGGTGTAGTGGTGTCAGCAGGCCTTCTACAGTGGACACCAGTAAGTGTAGTGGGTGGTACACATGCCATGGCTGGGTACAACACACAGTGCCACCAAGACAAGATTGGCACAACCACACAGTGCTATATATGCAGTCTGCAATGTGGATGACATTGAACATGCTAACATCAGGGTGTATGTCCCTCTCCCCACTCTACTGTGATCCTCACCTAAGTAACATGTGTGTGCCAATGTCGGTGGCATAGCCCTACCCTTAGGAGGGTGTGAGGAGTTCAACTACTGTGAATGGTGTAAACAACAACTAACAACCTGATTACATACACTGTACAGTATTACAGACAGCTATGTGGGGGGATAGACACAACAGTAACTGCAATTATGGCAGTCGTGTCCACAACAGCCAAACCCAGTGAGTTATAGCAACCCCAGTAGTGCTGCAAACCTCAACAGTGTGGAGTAGGGTATTGACACATCTATGACCTGTGAAGGACTGTATGCCCATGGGATGGCACCTGTGGTATGTTGGCTTATGCCAAGCAGTCCTGGTGGAAACATATCCTGTGAACGGAAGTAGGTCCTGTAACAACTACACACATTCCTACAAGCAGTATGGTGGACAAAAGCCTGCTATGATCTATATAGGCATTGTGCATTTCCTAACCCTCATCTATACCTGTCATGATTGGGTTAAGGAGGTATACCAGTTTCAGGTTGTATTCTCTGCCTTTGACAAGTCCAACATTGCTGTGGTCCCGTGTGTTGAGATAACCAGTGACATTGGCCAAGGGCTCATTATTGGTATGTTCCATGTCCCTGCAGACCACGGTCATCAGGCTACTGGGTGGTAGTTCCCAGCTGACATGGAGGGTTTGTGGATGTCCCTGCCAACATTGGTGAATCCATTGTCAGGTGTAGGGCTATTGGATTGCATGAGGGATCCCAGCTACTTACTGCTCCTGCCCAGGGGGTTCCCTCCAAGCATGACATGTGACTTGACTGTACTGCATAATATGTTAGTAATGAAAGCCTTACATCCTACAGATGGGATGGAGTACTGTTAACATGTACTGGCCTTGTTGTGTAGGGTCCTGCTTATGGGATCTGCTAAGACTGGTATTGTATTGCAGGCCAGATGTATTTGGTTGGGGGGGGGATACCTATCCATGCCAGATGTATGTTGTTTGGGTCTCTCAAACCCATCAATGGTGCATGTGGAAATATATGTTGTGGTTATGTTCCCAGTTCCATCTACAGATTTATGTCCATATATACCTATATTGATATATATGTGTTTACCTTTGACAGGGGGACAATCATTCCTTCAAATGGCCTTTCTGCAAACTGAAAGGACTAACCCGTCATTTCTTACTGCACCACAGTTAAGAGAACTGCAATTCTAAAGGCACCTTCGCTGACTCTTGAACTGCAAGTTGAAATACATATTGTAATGGCGGGGGGCATGACTCCCTGCACCCCCCTCTGGGGGGCTGGGGCCCCCACAATCCCCCTACTGTGATATATGAACTCCTAGTGTGCACTACAGTGGAGATATGCAAATATTCCCCATCCCCACTATAGTGGCATCCGCAACCAAATTGCCTAATCTGCAATGAGCGAATGCATAGTGACATTCACTCATTGCACATTCGATGCATGTATTGCAGGGTTGTGCAATGTTGAGAACATACTTTAGGCCTTCCAGCTTCTGGACACATGGGTTTATCCCTTTGAAAGGTGAGCCATATATATGCTGACATATATGCATTCCTAGTGCTGTCTATATGTGGACATGTGGATATATACATATATATCGATGGCTGTATGTGTATCTATGTATATATGTATTTATTGGCTTCTATATATATATATATATATATATATATATATATATATATATATATATATATATCTATATATACACATATATGTGTGTATGCATATTTATATGTATATAGATATGTCTATACCTATATCTACATATATAGATATGTTATATCCATTTAATGATGAATATATATACACACACAAATACATCTACATGGTGGAATACATTCCCTGTAGTGTTGTATACCTGGGCTGGATGATATGAATGTGGAAACATCATGATTATGCATATTTGCCATGGCTTAGTGGTAAATCACTTTGTGCATGATGTGCAGAGTCCTCGTTACGAGCCTTGCAGGACCTGTTTATTTTGTTGCTGGGCAAAACACACAAACCTGCTTACAACTGCTTTACGGTGCCTTAATCGCTCTCTATCCAATGGGCTGTGTTCTGGCCAGCAGCAAATTAAACAACTCTTGTAAGGCTCAAACCAAAGACCCTGCACAATCTGAAGTACCACTAAGCCATGACAGGTACACAGATATTCAATGTTTCAGAAACATATCAGCCAGTCCTGTCATGCAACAGTGCAGAGAATATACCGACACCTAGATATCTGCGTGTGTAACTATAGTGCAACCTTAACAGATATAGATACACATATATTCAAATATATATGTTGTTTTACTAACTCTATATACATATATATCGCTATCTATGCACATATACCTATATATCTATTAGCAGATAAATATATCTATATAGGTGTATATGGCCATACATCTGTAGATAGCAATTGCAGATTAACAAATACACCTATGTCCACATGCACCATTAATGGGGTTGAGAGGCCCCACACACTATACATCTTGTACGAATAGGCATCACCCCACAGCCAAACACTTGTGCCCTGCAATACACTACCAAGTACAGTCTGCCTCCCACAGGACATGTAATATGTGGAAGCCGTCAATGTCCCCAGGATACAGATACACAGACACATATCTGCTGATACAGATATACATATATATATATATATATATATATATATATATATATATATATATGTATACACATATATATATATATATATATATGTATACATATATATATATATATATATATATATATGTATATATATATATATATATATATATATATATATATATATATATATATATATAGATATATAGATATATATATATATATATATATATATATATATATATATATATATATATATATATATATATATATATATATATATATATATATATATATATATATATATACATTTAGATAGATATACATGTGACTACACATACACATGCAGATATATGTATAGTAAGATACATATGTAGGAGGTGCACACAATATGGAACAGCCAGTATGCCTACAACTAACACCTGAACAACTGGACACTGTATGGGCTACACATACTAATGTCAATCATTGCCTGCAAGAATTACCCATAGAAAGGTCATAGGAAAGACACCACACACAGGTTTACAGAAATGGGACTCCTTTCATTTTGTACCATAACAGTCCTACATGCCATATCATATAGCTGTTCAAATACTGACAACCATATAAATGGAGTACTGCAACTGTGAAACAGTTACACTTATACAGTAGTCTGGAAAGGTTCACAACTGTTGCAGTCCATGCCAAGCCCTTCAGAATGTACAATAGTGCTGACAGACGGGGCCACAGGATACCACACAATCAACAGTATGTACTGCAGGTGTGTAGTTCAGCAGCCTCTATCTACGCTCTGTACAAACTCCGTAGGAGGTAAAGACATTTTGTGATCAAATGGGTTGTACCTGGAATATAACAAGGCATAACGCACAGAACAGTCTGTATTGCAGAAGGCAGTAGGCTTGCAGTACCCCAAGTCATGTAAGTAATGTCAATATAGGTGGAATATATGGTACTGTACATCCACATACCTTGTGGCAGCTCATCCCTGATACCCCCACATTTGTAACAGCCTAGGTAATTTATGCTGCTTCCCACCTGGACTCAATAATACAAGCCCATATACCACTGTTACATACACTGGCCTCTGCAGTGCATAAGGGCATACATTTGTTGTGTAGGTGATGCCCACACATATATGGCCCCAGCCCCACAGTATGTGTGGGGATACAACAGCAGTGTACAAATGGCAACAGTGGCAGTGTGATATACTCACAGCCCACTACAGAACAACCCCCAACAGCATGACATATGTGCACAGCTTGATATATAGATGGGGGACAGAGGCTGGAACACAGGCATATATGTGGAACACCATTGCCATACACTAAGCAAGGTGCTGGTGTTACAAGATAGTCTGCAACATATCCTTAGTCAGGGAACTGAAGTTAGATATAGACATGGATGTAGCCATGTACTGGTAGCATGCATCACACACACTGCCAGTGTCATATCTAACTCAGGATCTGTGTGGTGGACAGACAACACATGATAAGCATACCTCTGCCCAGCAAGAGGTTAGTCCCACAGTAGTGAGCTATGCAGGCAGGCGACATTCCAAGGTACACTAGTATGTACACACACAAACACACACACACCCTGTAACACCAGTACTATGCAAAGCATTACACAACTCTACCCACAGTCTGTCTGTAGTTCCTGAACTTCCTACAAATATGTGTCCGCTCTGAGTGTGCAGGTTCTCCTGTAAGAGGTTCTGCCTGTATCACTGATGCCCATGCACAGGACAGATGTCCATCACACAGGAAATGCAAAGGAACCATAGAGAGTTATAGTGGGTGGTTGCCATGAGAGTGGTAATTGAATGCAGTACACATGTGTAATTATATATATATATATATATATATATATATATATATATATATATATATATAGCTATCTGGATAAGTATATGTACATATATTTCCACCATATGTACTGGACATGGAGTGTAGCCGTATGCCAGCCCCTACAGTTCCACAGTAATAGTGCAAGGGGATGACAGCTATGTATAGCAGGTATATTACTAGACTATTGCTACTGTCATTGGGATTGTCTTCACAGACATGGTGTGTATGGATGCTGACATCTGCTTATAATGTGTACCATTGGCTACTGACAGACATCCTAAGGAAATTATTGTAAGGTACTGCTGCTAGTATGTAATGTCCCTGTGGAGTGCAGCAGAGATATTGGTCACTATATATGGAGCTTTGGACACAACCTGTACAGTCTAGAGGTATACACATGATCCCTTAGTGCACCACATGTGTACCAGGTCTGACAATATGGATGCAGACAGCTATGTAGATGGGTATAAGACATAACTACTGGTATAAATTTGGTACCATAGGTGTTGGATTCATACACTCCTGTCTGGCCTGACACATAATGACTGCTGATACAGGGGTGCCATGGACACATACCACCCACTAGATATTGACATACATCTGTACAGCATCCCACTGCTCTGTCTGACATACATAATGTTTAAGGGAGGTTCAGTAGCAGTACATCTGTCGAGTATCTGCGCATAACATCCCACTGGTTAAGTACACTAAGCTGCTAGGCATGTAACAATGCACTGTGCAGGCTAGGCAGACTGGCTCAACGCTGGCCTACTTCTCGTATGGTGTAATTCACATGTACCTGCATATATAGCATGTTTGACAGCCATGCCACAGCACAGGGGAAGATACACCTGTGTGACAGTGCATAACCACAACCAATGTGAACACAGCCTCAGCCACATATGGTAAGCTAGCATAATATTACAGTATATGGACTATCTGTTCTACACCATCCTCATATGTGCCACTCACAGAATGACCCTACATATACTGGGCTGCTACACAGTTTCATGATGGCTGTCTTTGGTATGGGACATGTGTGTGTATGGCCCTACAAACATGCACGGCAAAATGGTACCGTACAGTGGGGCAGCATGCAACATCTGAGAGAAGGGGAGGTAGAACAATGACATCTACCACAGTCTGTACACAGGCTGAGGTACATATTAACAATACACACACTGCCGACATTCACCATCACTACACAGACCTCAGTACTGTACCATCATCCACAGAATGCCCAGCTTATGTCATGAAATATAACCCCTACTGTACATGACGTGTAGCAATCTGATATATCACTGGCTTGTTTTCAGATATGACAGTATATATGGTGTACAGCACATATGCACCACTTCATGCACGCCATATGTACAAAGGTTGACAGAGGTGTGGCTGACAGCACATACACAGGGCCAATATAGACATGTTACTGTGATAATCCCATATAATTTCCATTGTAACAGGGTTTGTTGCAACATATGTCCTATGAGGGATATGAAGTCAGTAACTGCCACTGCCTTCACCATCTACAGACTGCAATCCTCACACTATCTTCTGCATTCCACGGATTGGTGCACTGTGGCTAACACAAGAAATCATAGGCACAACACTGCCCAGTCTGCAGATGACCCTGCAGATGGGGATTCCTCATATACATGGAACTGACATGGGAGGTATTGCGACATGTAAGAAAGGCATATCCAGACAAACACTGTTAACCCAACATCACTCCAAATGCAGTATGGCAGCACTTGCAGTCTGTAGTCAGGTCAGGCACATCCCGCTCCTGTTGGTTGCCCTCTTTCCACATTGTATGTTGTTAGAGGTAAATCACCATTCCATCTGGGATGCTGTTTGCCAAACATCAAATCTAGTTCCTGCTCACAGTGACTGCAAAGGCCCAATACCACCATGATGTTCCTAGGTATTGGAGTGTGTTTCCATGCAATTAGCTATGGGATTGTTACCACAGCTGTTCCACATGCAATCAGCTAGGGGAGGGCTGCAATTCATGCAGAGGCCATCAGCTGATCATGAGCATCACATAACATACACATACTGCTGCCTAAGCAAGGCAGGTGTGGGTCTCCACATCCACCAGAGAGGGAGTGGAGGAGGCAGACAGATGCAGATACATGTCAGGGAGGTGTGGGAGGGTAAAACTGAAGCACGTTTGTGTAACACACCTACCAGCACAGGGTAGAAAACCCAGACAGCTATGTAGTGCTATCACAGTTCAATGCAGTTATTGGATGCACCAATTGGATTACCTAATGTAGAGCACTCAGAACATATATGTCAGGGTGAGTGACATCTGCAACAGGGATACGGTAGATATACGGTAGGTGTCGTACACGTGCCTATCTGCATGAACATGTGCCAGCGTCAACACAGGCACACTCACACAGGGATGCACACACACTGACACACTTGGCAGGGCCAGGAGTGCAACTCATCAGTAGTGGGATTGCCACAATACATCAATGTGCAGGTATCACATGCACCACACGAGTCATACGGAGGATGTATGGGCAAAGAGTATGAGGAGATGTCAGACATCAGAGAGCATGCTTCAGTATGCCCTGGGGGAGTTGTAGTGAGTATGGATGTGGACATACGCACCATACAACACACACACATGTACACACAGGTTGCCAGTTCTGACATGCATGGGTGCATGTCTACATGGATGTGTGGTGGTCAACTGTGCCAACAGGCAGTACAGGGATAGGCAATGGGTTTACCATGGCATCAGGCCACATGACAATGGTCTGCATTGTGGCTCAGGGCTGTAGTTAATGCATTTGCCCACACAGGTGGGTATTGCATCCCCCATCCAGTCAGCTGGGTGACTATTGTGTGTGGCCAATGCTGTACACCACATGCCATGTACGTGTTCCCTAATCCATGACATGGATGGTGTCTGGGATGTGCACACCTTCCACATGCATTTACAGTGACATGTGGAACTGTACCTGGAGTGTCTGGCCCATGTTGTGAACACAGCTTATCATCAGTTGTGCCAGTCTTGCCCACCTGTGGCAGGAACTGGTAATGGGCAGCAGGTTTACCCTTCATCTACATCGATAGCATGCCAACAGCATTCCCTGATGTCAGTGTCATCTGTCCATACAGGGCATGTTGTCAGGCATGGTGTGTCCATTGTGGGTCACATGTGGAGGCACCACAGGTGGTGCAGGTGTCCATTGGGGAACATGGTGGAGGTGCACTGTCTGCATGTACATGCATATTGGACAGATGGCCAGGGTGACATGCCCTCTGTAGCCCACTGCTATCACTGGATAGTTACTATCAGTGGCCAATATGCAGTGTACTAAGCACATATTGGCTGTTGCCTAGGCATGTGTGTGTGTATGACACATGGGTTGAGTGTGTGCTCTGGGTAATAGTGGGGTTGCTAATATGGATTAGCTGGCCTTGATGTCACATGTATGGTTATGGCTTTGCACCCTATCCTCCCAGCTAATTTACATCTGTTATCACTGTATGGTTGACATTGTGATATATAGTAGGGCCACCATAAAAGTAATGAGCAAAACCCCCTGCACATTGGCCACAGGTGTCACACACTCACCTCTACACAGGAGATGAGTTACACACACACACACACACACACACACACACACACACACACACACACACACACACACACACACACACACACACACCTACCTGTCATGTCTGGGAGTTGAACCCCTATCTAACTAGTTTATAACACTACAGCACTAGGCAGTTAAAGTACACACCACTGACATTACTGCAGTACTTCTTCCCCAAAGGTGTATTTCACAGAGACTGACATCAGCAGGATTACCAAAGTAGGGCAATTCACCTGTACTGCGAGTGACTAGCCTAAACTGCATTGCTCCCTACACAAATAGTGAGATACACACAGAACATCCACAACTGTCATGTGTGGGTATAGAACCCCTACCAAGGCCTATATTTCACTACAGCATGGAGCAGTTATTGGTCACAACACAGGAATTACAGGGAATGTTCTCCCCAAAATAGCATTCCACAATGAATGACATCAGCAGGATTGGAAACATAGGGCATTTGAATTGTACTGCTCGTGAGTAGCCTATGATACATTGCTCCATACGCAGACATTGAAACACACGCAAAACATGCAAAATTGCATGGGCGGTGATGGAACTCCACCACAGTTCTGAATCACAGTACAGCAGTACACAGTTACAGGCCGCGCTACAGACATTATTGGGCTATGTCTTTTCCATATGTGTATTTCTAGGTGAGTGACATCAGCAGCCTTGCCAACGTTGGATATATGAATTCTAAGGAGTGTGTGTGACCTAAAAAGCATTGCCCGTCACTCAGTTGTAAACAGATAGAGACACAAAGATTCACACAAACACACAATTGCCAAGACTGGGGTTAGAACACCTACCTAACTAATTTATCACAGTACAGCAGTGCACAGTTACAGGACGTGCTATGGAGATTACTGAGCTATGATTTCCCCAGAGGTGTATTTCTATGTGAGTGACATCAGCAGCCTTGCCAAAGTCGAGTATGTGTATTGTACGGGGTGTGAGTGGCCTAAAAAGCATTGCACTCTACACAATCAGACACACACACATACACACACACACACACACACACACACACACACACACACACACACACATACACACACACACACACACACACACACACACACACACACACACACACACACACACACACACACACACACAGTTGCCAGGTCTGGGGTTAGAACACCTACATAACTACTCTACCACACTACAGCAGTATGCAGTTACAAAACACGCTACGGAGATTACTGGGCATTGCTTTCCCCAGAGGTGTATTTCTAGGTGTGTGACATCAGCAGCCTTGCCAATGTTGTGTATATGAACTGTACTGAGTGTCAGTAGCCTAGAAAGCATTTCTCTCTACACAGTCAGAGACCAAGACATGTACACATACACACAGACACACAGTTGCCAAGTCTGGGGTTAGGACTATTACCTAACTAGTTATCAGTAGAGCAGTACACAGTTATGGGACGCGTCATGGGGATTACTGAGCTACAGCTCCCCCAAAGGTGTATTTCACAATGGATGACCTCAGCAGGCTTGTCATGATACTGCTATGGGGAGGGCGGTGTGTGCATGGGCTGTAACCCATTCATGTAGGGGTTGACATGCTGCATGCAGGCACGCATGGGGTCATATGCCACTGGTACGTGTATACAGCTACTAGGTGGCAACTTCCTTGTACAGCCATGTTGCACAGCTGGCACATGCAACACGCCATCATGCTGACAGATACTGGTGGCTAGTATCTGCATTGAGTGACACCTGCATCTCATGTATTTGGGGCCCTTTGGCTGTGTGCTGGGTGGGACAGGCCCAGATGGGTCCTTGTCTTGGCCCCCTCTTCAACACATCCATGTGTGTCTACCTTTGGCTTATTATAGTGTGTTGTCCTTACATATATATCTGTATTCCTATCCACTGTGTGTGCAAGGCAGTAGTAGTGCATACTGACATGTGTCTGCACTGAGAACTGCAACTGCCAGATATGTCTGGTCCACTGTTGTTTGCTGACATGGCCTTCTTGTGTTTAAGTGTGTGAGCATGCCCAGTATGGCCATCTATATTGCATGTGTGGATCAAGTACAGGTGGTTTGTACTGCGGTGCTGACCTTTGTGTTGTAAACCAACAAGTAGCATGCTGTGTCTGCAGGGTATACATCAGTCATTTGACATTGACTGTTGCAACATTTCTGCATAGCGGGGTGGCACCTGACTGTTTCTACATTTCTACACAGGGGTGGGGGGGGCACACTTGGCTGTTACTATAAGTGTACATAGGATGGTGGGGCACACCTTACACTTTTACACAGTTGCTAGGATGGTACTGGTATGTCAGGTACACCATTTCAATCTGTAGTCTTACCTATCGTGCTGGCTAACGGCATACCAGTGTACTACAGATCATAGCTTTCACTACCTACATATTAGTTTCTGACTTCCTAACCTTCACAACTTACATCCTACTGGCTGGCCTGCTGTAGTAAGGTTGGGGTAGGGGTTACCTATGGGGCTCATTCAGAGGCCATAGTACAGCATTTGTTTGTGTTTGTCTACACCTATCCTGCTGGCTGTGACTGTTGTTGGGTATGTGCCCCCCCCCGACTGGCATATGTGAGTCACTTACCTTGTGGGTGTCCCAGTATTGAGGGTGGTACTGCAGGGCTGCCTATGTCGGATGCACATAGTACACTCCCTATACATGGTTGAGCACAGGTAGTGTCATGTTTGGCATCCCTTTTACTGTATGTGCGAGTCAGAGAGAGGTGTCATTCCATGGGTCCCTACTGTGTCAGTGCATGTGCTATGCGTTGCCTCTTTGCCAAAGCCAGGGCATACTGGGCACTCCACCTCCTGCCTACTGGGGCAGGCTTAGGTTGTTCCTCCTCCTAGTCACTCTGCACCTGTGCAGGCCTTGGCACTGGTGGGGTTCTGTGTGGCCCTGCCCCATGCTGTTCCTGCTGCAACTGTTTCCGCAGGATCATATTGTGTAGCATGGCACATACAAGAACAATTTGGGTACATGTAGTTGGTGAGTACTGCAAGGCTCCACTGGATATGTCAGGCACCGGAACCGTGACTTGAGCATCCCAAACACACACTTTATTATGATTCATGTTTGTGTGTGTGCCTGATTATGGAGTTCTTGTTCGGGTGTGTGCATTTCTGATGGGTGTCATCAGCCATGACTCCAGTGCATATCCAGCATCCCTCACTAGGTGACCGTGTGGGATGTCCCCATTGGCAACTGTCTGGTACAGCTGCACCAGATGCCAGATGTGGGAATTGTGGTAGCTTCCAGGGCAGCCAGCACACACATTCATTATTATGCCCCAGGCATTGCACACGACCTGGCAGTTGATGGAGGGGAAGCCCTTGCGGTTGATGCAACTCTACCCCGCTCACCTGGTGGTGCTTTAATGCATATGTGCATGCAGTCTATTGCACCCACTACCTCTGAGTATTCTGCTATTTGGTGGAAGAGACGCATATTGCTGGCCAACGCCTCACTGTGATAAAGAAATATACATGCTCACCGACATGTGCTGACATGGTATCCAGGAACTGGTGGAGTACCTTGGATGCTGATGCCTGTGAGATCCCCATCATATCCCCAGTTAGCCTTTGGAAGGTACCTGTAGCTAGTATTCTTAGGCCAACACATACCTTGGTATCCACTGGGATGGGTTCCCCTCTGTTGGTTCTGTGTGTCAGGCATGGCTGGCACAGCTCAACAATATGCTGTAGGAGGTCCCTGTCCACCCTATAGTGCTCCACTATCTCCAGCTCATGTAGCCCTTGGTAGGTTATCCTGGGTCTATACACTCTTCTCCGTCTCCTCACTGTGGGTTGCTCAGCAGCATTCACATCCTCATCAGCCTCAGCCTCTTGCACATGCTGGTTTATGACAGAAAAAGCAGCCCCTAACATTTTTTCTCTTGCTTTCATTTTGTAAAATTTCCCCATTTGTATACACCGGTCATGCAGCCCCTAACATTTTTTCTCTTGCTTTCGTTTTGTAAAATTTCCCCATTTGTATACATCGGTCGTGCAGAGTTTTTGGGAAAAACAAGGGAGAAAGGTGTTTTCATAGTTTATAGTGGTGTGCTGGGCTGAGCTGGACTGCTGCCTGTGTTATTGGCTGATTCTGATACATTTCACCTGTCAGCTAAGCTAGTTCTCCTTGATTGCCTTCCTACTGCTGTTTTCCCTTCCCATTGCCTCCCTGTTTTAGCTTGGGGGTGCACCGTGCAAATGGAGTGCTCAAATGTGCACAGAGCTGATTTTTCCTGTTTTAACTTCCTTTTTCTTCCAGTACAACTTGGTGCGCGGCGCTCACACCCGCTTACACTTTGTAGGGAGTGCTAGGCAGGTTTACTGCTGTACTAAGCTAGGAGCAATCATGAGCCACAGGTCTCCAATCCACTTACAGTATTCCTGGCACACACACCCATGATGTCACCTATATCCTAGTCTTGCACCCAGCTATTTATACTCTTACACTCTTGGGACCTGCCTCACACTCTGGGAAAATCTGTGATTCACTAATCCTTCCCTCATTTGCATAGAATTGCCTGCTAATGCATAGTTACATGTCCCACACTGAGCCTCCGTCCTTAGCAACCATTACTCACTGGCCAGGTTGTCTTCTGACTGACATTGACTTGCATGGCAGAATACTGATTTTAGTTAGAATGCTTATTTTAGGTTTATTTTATTAATTTCTCCCTGATCCCGTTTGCTCTTTGCTGCCCTATGCTTAACCAGGCGCGCTCGACGAAAAGAAAATTAAAAGTTTTTTTTTTTTTTTACATTTTACAATGCCAATGGCCTTCTACTTGGACATTGGCATGCTTCCTCAATGATATTCAGCCTTTATTTGGAGCTGTCATAGCTCCGTTTTGTAGATTGCAGAGCTGTACTTAGTTATTAACCAAGTACATTTCTGCACACTGCACTCCACCTGCACAGACAGCTGCCAGCTTCCTGGATCGCATATGACCCTCATTTGCATGATTTTCTCCTGCAAATGAGGGTAATTTGCATACAGGAGCTCAGTCCATACAGGATTAGCCTAAGAGCTCACGTGCACTTCCCGGGAGCATGTTCCTGGATCGCACGTCGGCCATATTGCCAAAAGTAGCTCTTAAACTAATCCTGCATGCTATAAAGGGCTTCATACATCCGGGGGAGTATGTAAAACTTAAGTTTAGCCAAGCCACATGGGCTAAATATGATAACTGTGTAGATACCATTACGAACAGATGTTTCACAGCACAAGCTGTATGTTTCAAGCAGCCACCGTTAATACGATTAAACTCATCGTCAAAATCTGGACTCAATATTAATCTCTCTTGTTATTATAATTCCATAAATGAAATGCTAAACACCATAATCAAATAATGCACACCCTCAATATGATTATTATTTAGCAAAATGTTCCTCAATTAATTTTAACTTTAAGCTTAGTGACTCTTGATAGAATAGGTTCATAGGTTCATAGGTGGGTACTAGGCTATCTGCCCAAAGGCATTAATAAGCCTAGCCAGAATGTGTTGGCTTTCACCGCCCCCTTAGGTAAGTTCCCTGTGCCTCTGTCCAGCAGAGCCACTGAAGTGATCCCCGAGGTAAACTTTCTGTTTCCCATCCACTCGTCAAGGTGTCTTTTGAAGAGTGTTAGTGAGGAGCTCTGCCTAATGTAGATTTGGATCTTGTTCCAAAGCATGGGAAGTCTCTGGGACAGGAATCTATTCCTCTTGCATGTCCTATTTATTGCTGTGGTGAGGTTTAGATCCCTAGACCGTGTGGCTCGATGGGATAAGGTGTTCTTTAGGTGGAGCATGTCCATCTATTCTGGGTTGGACATGGCCTTGTATGTCAGGCAGAGATCACCTCTGAGTAGGCGGTATGCAACCGAGTACAACTGGAATTTCTTCAGTCGAGCTGCATAGGGCATCTGTTTGAAGCCACTGATCCTCTTGGTGAGGTACTTCTGTGGTATTTCCAGCTGTTGCAGGTGTCTTGTAAGGTACATCCCAAATGGGGCTTTGTACTCTAAGATGGGTCTGATGAGTGATGAGTAGAGGGGCACAATGACCTCTTTTGATCTGGATGCGAATCCGTTTGTGATTAGGTGGGCCACATAGAAGGATTTTCTAACCACTTTGGCAATGTGATTATCAAAGGTGAGATTACTATCTACTTGGGTCCCCAGATCCCTTATTACTTCTTCCGTATTTAGGGGACTACCACCTATGTGTTAGTTTGTGGGTACTTTGTTTTTTCCAAAGGGGATAACTATGCACTTTTTGGCATTTAGCTTGAGGCCATGATTTTGACACCGGGTATCCATCTCAGTGAGACCCTTTTGGAGGATGTCTGTGTCGGCCAGAGAGTCAATTATATCCCCTAGTTTGCAGTCGTCTGCGAACTTTGTCAGCCGTAGTCCTCCTGTGCTTGCCTGTACCTCTGAGAAGTATATGCCGAACAGGAGGGGTCCTAGGACTGAGCCTTGGGGAATGCCACTTATAACCGGTTTAGAGTCGGACCAAGCTCCTACAACTCTCATCATGTGGGTTCTGTCCGTGAGCTAGTTGGCAACCCATCTTGTGACGTAGGGGTTTATGTTCAGGCTGGTGAGCTTGTCTATAATACCAGAATGGGAAATGGTATCAAAGACCTTAGCGAGGTCTAGGTAGGCTGTATGTACCACCTTTCCCTCACCTGTAGCCTTGGTAACTGTCTCAAAGAAGTCCACCAGGTTTAGGAGGCATGATCTGCCCTTAACAGAGCCAAACTTGGCAGGGTCCAGTGTTTGGAGGTTCCCAATGTCTCTGTTAATGAGTTCCATGATGATGCGCTCCATAGCCTTGCAGACCAAGCTAGTCAAGCTTATAGGGTGATAGTTCTTGGGGTCTGTTGTGGCTCCACCTTTGTGGAGCAGAATAACTGTTGCTGTGCACCACTCTATGGGTATGTAGCCTGTGGAGAGGCTGAGTTTGAACAGTGTGTTTAGGTGAGAGGTTAGTTCATCTTTGAGCTCATGTAGGACGCAGCCCTTGACACCATCTGGTCCCATTGATGCTGTGTTTTTGGCTTTGGAGAGGGCTGTTTTAACCTGAGAGTCTGTGATTTCAGGGAATCTACATTCTTCTGGTATGGTTATGGGCCCTTTTGAGGGTGAGAAGGGGATGAAGTTTGCGCTGAACCTGTCTGCCAGGATGTTGGCGATATCGGTCAGTTCAGTGTGTTTTGTGCCATTTTGGACTAACTCCGAGCAGATCTGAGCATTGCCACTTAGATTCTTGACATAGCTAAAGAATGCCTCGTGGTTATCTTTGGAGTCCTTGGCAATTTTTCTTTCAAAGCTCGCCTTGGATGATTTTATGAGGGATCGTAGTTTCTTGCTGATACTGATCAGGGATGTCTTCCCTTCTTGGGATTTTACTCTTTTCTGTACTAGTTTCCTCCTTCTATTGTATAGCTTGTTTATGGCAGGAGTCCACCAGACTGGTTTCCTTTTCTTGGAAGAGTGAGTCTTGGTTTTGCTTGGGATGGCACGATCCATGCATTCTTGTAGCTGCCCATAAAATGGATTAGTAAAGGATTTTGCAGCTTGGACAGTGTTATCCTTCAGCATGGGGGCTTTGAAACTTTCCACCTCGGTCTTAAGTAATGTGAAGTTTGCTTTTGAAAAGTTTTTCACTGTCGCTTTCTTGTCCGGGGGTGGGGGCGGAATATGGATATCCAAAGTGATTTGTTTATGGTCAGATCTAACCAGTGAGGGGTTGACCTCTGGTGTGGAACACTGGTCGCCCATGTTGGTGATGACCAGATCCAATATGTTGTCACCTCTGGTGGGAGTGTTGACCAGTTGAACCAGGACATTTGAGTTTATAAATTCTAGGAAAAGTTTGGCAAGGAAGTTATTACTTGAGTAGTTTTCCCAGTTAATGTTTGGGTAATTGAAATCACCCAATATTAGGGTGTTTTGTAGGACCTTTATGTTTCCCAGTGTTTCCATAAATGAGGAATGGGGGTCCTGGGACATGGTGGGTGATATATAGCAAGCTACAATTTGCTGTGCCACTAACCTGGAGGTGTGGATATCCTTGATGAAGATGGATACACCCCCATCTTTTGTATTTCGGTTTGGGTTCTGTGGACGAAATGTATGGTATCAGTTGTAGCCTGGTAGTGCTGGGGTGCTCTCTGGAGCCTTAAACCAGGTTTCTGTTACTGCACATATATTGATACTAAGGAGTGCCTCGAGTGCGTGCATTTTGATGTTTAGACTTCTGGAATTGAGTAGCATTACCCTCAATTTTTTGTTACTTGTGCTATTTACGGCAGTGGGTTTGTCTTTTGAGCCTTGCCTAAAAAAGGCACTATGGGGGTGGCAAGAGCCTTGGCAAGTATTCGAAAGCCTAAGGGTGACAGATGCAAGCTGTCTCTAGTGAAGCAGCGTGGCTTGTCGAGCATGTCATCCCAGGCGGACAGACACTGGATCCTCTTTGAATGACACCAGAAACTTAGCCAATTGTTGAAATCGAGAATTTTTTCTTTATACCGTGGTATCATTCTTGGTGAGGGCAGGATGCTACTCAGGGTCAGGGTCATACAGGCCTTGTCTACGTAATCAGAGAGCTCTTCCATGTCTCTTTACATGCAGTCCAGGGAGGTACAACTCTGGTCATTCACACCAACATGGACAATGACAGAGTCATATTTGTACTTGTTCTGGAGTGACCTGAGTGCTTGCGTTATGTGGTGGATCCTGGCACCCAACAGGCAGCTAACAGTAACCTTCTCCTTATTCAGCCTAGTGAGTGGGACGTCAGTGTGCCTGACTATAGAGTCACCTATTACTAGTATGTTGGGTATGTTATTTTGCCTTAAGGGCTGTGATTGCATGGCACACTGGTTTTGTGAAGTATATGTTTCATGGTTTGTGTTGGGGGATGGAGGTTGCTTGGATGTTTGCTTTGGAGGTCTCTGTTGGTTTTGCAGATTTTTATTTAGAGCCTCAGAGTATGTTTCCATGTATTTATGTGTATTTTTTGCCGGTGGCTGGTTTAATGGGTCTATGTAAGACTGGTGGTGTGATGCAAGTATTTTCCTTCTGCTCTTGACTGTCTGATCCAGTCTTGGGTTGAGAGAGCTTAGCCTCTAGTTCGGCTGTATAACTGCATCTCTCGCATGTATTAGTGTTTGGTGGTAGGAGGAGAGGGTTGTCTGTGTACATGAGGCAGTTGTAACATTGCCTCAAAATGCTCAGATTCACCAGTTGGACTGGAGAGTACACCTGAAACTGCCCTTTGGACATGCCTGGATAGGTAAAGTGAACTGTTTTACTGGATGGCTGGTAAGGTCGAATAGAGAGCCTTGTCCTTCTGTACAGTACAGGAGGGTCTAGTGCTAGGGTTTATAAGTGCTTGCTATAAGTTTTGTGCAAGTGCCGGGCTGAGAAATCAATGGCTCAAGTGCTTAAGTTGAACGTTTGTCTAGTTTCAAGGGAAAAACTGAAGAGGAGACTTTGTGGAGCTGGGAATAATTTTACCGTAGCTAACCGGCACTGCCCGGCACACAAAACCAGGCAAATATGGTATTTATAGCAAGGAAATGAAAGAGATATAAATTAGCCCTAAATGGACAATAAACTACTAATTTCTGGGCTGAAACCACTCCTCCAGGGACAGATAGGCCGCTCAAAGCTCCCCTCTCTCACAGGTGAACAGAGAAACTTCCTTCTATCCAAGTAAGGTATGGGTTAACACAGAGATTTGTAACACAGCCTTGAATTCAGCACTAACCTGAAAACTGGACTATACTAGCTTAGAAAGGCAGGAAACAAGTAAATATATATATATAATTTTTTTTTCAGAAAATAAAGCAGATAAACTCAAAAAAACAGTTTAAAAGAACAGAAAAGTATACTTATTGTTATATATTGCAGATCAGAGTTGTAGTCAATGCCCCATACAGTAAAAACAGATGAATAAAGTGCAATATAGATATATATATATATATATATATATATATAAAACAATAGAAAACAAACAAACTGATTTAAACAAGTTACCCAATTAACCAGAAAAAAGCTGAAAACTGAAACCTGTTCCAGCAGTCTTTAATCAGACAAGTTCTAACTGCACACCCTTGCTTACTAGGGTGTAGGGGAACCTTCTCCAAAAAAAGGATGGCCTGGATCAGTGCTCAAGTTATACAAACAAAGCTAGATTCAGCTGGCATGAATCTGGCCTATGCTACAGCAACAAGGTGCAACAATTTCAGAAAGAAACAGTTTAGATAAGCAGTCACAATAAGCCTGTGACCGGAAATTCCCAGCTCAGAAGGGCAGAATCCAGCCTCTCCTCTCACAAGAGTGCAGACCACAAACCTTCTTAATGTAGAATAACTGGCCTGAAGCCCAAGTGCTTAAGCCAGAACTAATACACTTTTAGAGTAGCAGACACTGGGCCTTCAATCAGGAATTCCCAGCTTAGAAGGATGTAAGCTGCCTGTCCTGCCACAACAGTGCAGACTACAAACCTTTTTAATGTAAAACAGCCTGTATGAAGCCCAAGTGCTTAAACCAAAAGACTTAGAATAACAGTTACAAATTAATCAGGCTATGGCCAAGCAGTAATAAATGCAGCAGAATAAATAAAATTCAGTACTTTTAAGAAAAGCAAAATAAAGTAGGAGGAAACACAAATACAGTAAAAGCAAACAAATAAAGTGCAATTTTTTTTAAGTGCAAGAAGAGAGGAAGGAAGAACCTAAGTGGGCTGGCCTTCTCAAATCTTCTCTCTGTATTAAGTAGAGTGAACACTAGACTCAGAATATGATCTACCTGTACTCAGTTAAGTGAGCAAATGAGATGGACCCAGGAGGAGTGTTCTAATACAGACTTACAGGAGGAGCGGGCAATTCCAGAGCCACCAACACTAATACACAGGAACAGGGAGGGAGGGTGGGGAACTAACTGCAGAGAGAGACACACAGCACACTGTTCATAAACACACAATTAAGAAACAGAAAAAATGAAAATACAGTACTTTTAAAACTGCAAGTTTGTACTTAACAGAAGACTAAAATTCACTACTGCAAGTTTCACTTATCTTCAGCTTGTAATGCAGATGTTTGTAGCCAAGCAAGTCACTCAGGAGTTGAGCCTAAAAGGATTTCTCAAACTTTGTGGCTAGCACTTAAAGTAGAGAGGAATCGCTCTAGGCTATTAAATATCAGATAACAAAGAAGTGATTCCCTCTCTTATAGCAAAATAACTGAGAGAGACACACAGCACACTGTTCAGAAACATACAATTAGGAAACAGAAAAAAATGAAAATACAGTACTTTTAAAACTGCAAGTTTGTACTTAACAGAAGACTAAAATTCACTACTGCAAGTTTCACTTAGCTTCAGCTTGTAATGCACATGACTGTAGCCAAGCAAGTCTCTCATGAGTTGAGCATAAAATGATTTCTCAAACTTTGTGGCTAGCACTTAAAGTACAGAGGTATCCCTCTAGGCTATTAAATATCATATAACAAAGAAATGATACAAACCCACCCCCTTATAGCAAAATAACTGCAGAGAGACACACAGCACACTGTTCAAAAACACACAATTAGGAAACAGAAAAAATGAAAATACAGTACTTTTAAAACTGCAACTTTGTACTTAACAGAAGACTAAAATTCAGTACTGCAAGTTTCACTTAGCTTCAGCTTGTAATTTAGATGCTTGTAGCCAAGCAAGTCTCTAAGGAGTTGAGCATAAAATGATTTCTCAAACTTTGTGGCTAGTAATCCCTCTAGGTTATTAAATATCAGATAACAAAGAAGTGATACCAACCCCCCTCTTATAGCAAAATAACTGCAGAGAGAGACACAGCACACTGTTCAGAAACACACACTTAGGAAACAAAAAAAATGAAAATACAGTACTTTTAAAACTGCAAGTTTGTACTTAACAGAAGACTAAAATTCAGTACTGCAAGTTTCACTTAGCTTCAACTTGTAATACAGATGTTTGTAGCCAAGCAAGTCTCTCAGGGGTTGAGCATAAAATGATTTCTCAAACTTTGTGGCTAGCACTTAACGTACAGAGGAATCCCTCTAGGCTATTAAATATTAGATAAAGAAGTGATGCCAACACCCCCTCTTATAGGAAAATAACTGCAGAGAGAGACACAGCACACTGTTCAGAAACACACAATTAGGAAACAGAAAAAATGAAAATACAGTACTTTTAAAACTGCAAGTTTGTACGTAATAGAAGACTAAAATTCACTACTGCAAGTTTCACTTAGCTTCAGCTTGTAATGCAGGTGTTTGTAGCCAAACAAGTCTCTCAGGAGTTGAGCATAAAATGATTTCTCAAACTTTGCGGCTAGCACTTAAACTACAGAGGAATCCCTCTAGGCTATTAAATATCAGATAACAAAGAAGGGATACCAACACCCCCTCTTATAGCAAAATAACTGCAGAGAGACACACAGCACACTGTTCAGAAACACACAATTAGGAAACAGAAAAAAATGAAAATTCAGTACTTTTAAAACTGCACGTTTGTACTTAACAGAGGACTAAAATTCACTACTGCAAGTTTCACTTAGCTTCAGCTTGTAATGCAGGTGTTTGTAGCCAAACAAGTCTCTCAATTGTTGAGCATAAAATGATTTCTCAAACTTTGTGGCTAGCACTTAAACTACAGAGGAATCCCTCTAGGCTATTAAATATCAGATAACAAAGAAGGGATACCAACACCCCCTCTTATAGCAAAATAACTGCAGAGAGACACACAGCACACTGTTCAGAAACACACAATTAGGAAACAGAAAAAAATGAAAATTCAGTACTTTTAAAACTGCAAGTTTGTACTTAACAGAAGACTAAAATTCACTACTGCAAGTTTCACTTAGCTTCAGCTTGTAATGCAGATGTTTGTAGCCAAGCAAGTCACTCAGGAATTGAGCATAAAATTATTTCTCAAACTTTGTGGCTAGCACTTAAAGTACAAAGGAATTCCTCTAGGCTATTAAAAATCAGATAACAAAGAAGTGATACCCCCTCTTATAGCAAAATAACTGCAGAGAGAACCACAGCACACTGTTCAGAAACATACAATTAGGAAACAGAAAAAAATGAAAATTCAGTACTTTTAAAACCGCAAGATTGTACTTAACAGAGGACTAAAATTCACTACTGCGAGTTTCACTTAGCTTCAGCTTATAATGCAGATGTTTGTAGCCAAGCAAGTCTCTCAGGAGTTGAGCATAAAAAACTGTTCAATATGCTTTAATAGGAAACTGCAAATTTAACAGATAACACCAAAATGCATATGGTTTGAGTATCACATATATTCAAAGAATGCTACGCTTCCTGACAGTGTGGTGAAGAGACCACATGAATAACTGCAGAATTCTGCTGCATTATTCCACTGGATGACAGGAAAGGAACAGCCACCAAAAATATCATCAATATCAAGTTCCAGATGTGTGTCACCTAGGAAATTATCCTGTACTTAAGGAAATTAAAGCTATGGAGATCCTTATGAACTCACATCAACAATGCCACAACAGGACTAGTTTCACTGCTTGGTTACCCCCCCCCCCAAATCTGGTGGGTTTTCATTTTTTTTTAAGCATACTCTGCAGCTGTTACAGGCTTGAAACTGTGGGTACTATGTTGGCAAGAGACCAGGCATACTTGGCTGACTAAGCTGCCCATAACCAGAGTTTCTTTATACTGACTGAATAAATAAGGAGACAAAAAAACTGTTTATACAGTTAATTTTAATTAGTTTGCATTGTGAATGGCTCACTAGCACCATAAGAATCACTTTGCAGATTTTGATACCTTGTAATCACAGAAGTTATTTTCACAAGTAAAAATATATATTTAAACTTTTTTGTTTTGCATTTTAAATAAATACATGGGTTCAGACATTCATTTCAAACTGAGTGTGCATCTACAATCACTGTGAACTGTAATGGCATCACATTTATCCTAAAAAAAGCTAAGCTGTTTCTTGTGAACTGGGAATGATTTTATTCTGGATCCCTGTGTATGTGTGTCTGTGTCTCCAAAAAAAATCACATCAGTCTCAAACTCAAATGACTTTAAGGTCTGTATGAGTACTGGCGCACTCATTTGAGGGTCGCAATCTCCAAAAAAAAAGAGAGGTAATCAGTGCAGTGCAGTAAAGTAGCTTATCTCTATATTTGTGTTTTTATAGCTTTTGGTATGAGTTGCTTTAAAGATGACTGGTATCGATACTTTTATTTTAGATTCACAGTTTTCCAAATGTTACACTTTTTCATTTCAAATAGTTATTTTGGCCTGAGTTAGACCCCATTTAAAAATTATAATATCTCAATACTGTTTCAAGATATTCTTGAAAATTTTCAGGACAAGATACATGGATTGTCAGCCATATATAGCATCATTCTCCATTCACAGCAAGCAGGTAAAATGATCTGAAATACATGCATATGCGTTTGAACAAGTAAAACATACGCATGTGCTATATTATGTAACAGAATTGAAATATTACTCTTTTTTTGTAAAACATATTACTTAATGCTGATTTCTTAAGAAAACCCAGCAAAAACATAATTCAGAAGCATTCTTATCTTGTCAACCTGAGAAAAATGTCACGTCTACTTGTTGTGAACTGAATATCAAATGCAAAGCATTAAACAGAATATATGATAGTGAGACACACTTCTAAAGCCTTATGAAATATTTTAATGACATTCCCTTAAATATATATTACATCTCTGTCAGAATACTGCTTTGTTCAGATATAAAGAGATATCCATATGCATCACTGGAAATGAGTCTACATATTGGGGAAATGCAAACATAAATCCAGTGACAGAAAGCTTTGTTATTCAGGAAATCAAATATGATTTGCATTTGTGTAGTAATGGTAATGGAAGTACTACATTTCCCACCCTGAAGAAAAAACATATATTCACCCCTCATGGAATTCATGCATAATACATGGGAAACATGAAGCACATCCACATACAAACATACACATATGCATATACATACACACACACACACACATACATACACACACACATGCATATACTGTACACACACACACACACACACACACACACACACACACACACACACACACACACACACACACACACACACACACACACACACACGTGCACATATACGATTGTGTGTAAAATGGTATCCCCATTCTCTGCATTATATATGTGACTGGAAACTACTTTAACTGACAACTTGCATACATGTCTCATTTGTTACAGAATATGCTTCAAATTGTTGTACCCACTGAAATTCTGGTGGATGATAATATAATATAAGGTAAAAAGGGAAGATGCGCATTTATGGAACTTTAAAATGTCATATAAAATAGTAAAAATAAATTAAAACTAGTGATAAGCACTTTCGTGTATGAACACTTCATCATATGAAACCAGTATTATATTCTCAGCAGAAGTATATATCCCTCCATGCTTGACAACATAATTAAAGAGTTTATCTGATTAGTGAAGTAAAGGCCTATCCATTAATTCAATGTCATGATATCATTCAAACTTGGATGGCATTTCTTTGTAAATATGCTGCAAATTATACTTTTTTTCTGTACTCTAGTGTTTTTTCACCTTCTCTGATAGAAAATGTCACTTATCAATAACCTGAAACATAAATTCAATATGTCCATTGTGCTCAACAGAATATTTGTGGTATAAAATAGATGCTCTTCTAGCTTTTGTTATGATTTTAAAAAAGCCTTACAAGCAGACTGCTATCATCTTACAAAAGGGAGGCACATACAAGTCTGTGCTTTGAAGTGTTCATACATGAAAGTGCTTATCAAGACATTATTTAATTTACTGATATTTATTATTTTATATATGAACTTTTAATAATGTTTTGGATTTTAAGTATACCAGTTTTGTTTTATTCACATAGGTGTACGGGTGAACTTATAGCCAGTTGCTAGCTGGCATCTTTACCTTCTCAAATTGACAGTGTAATATATACTGTAGAGGCATAATTTGTATCTATGACCAGGTTATGCTTATAACTTACATTTGTACTGCATATTACACTATTGCCTGAATGATTACAACAACATTGATCATCATGGAATACTATTTAAAAAAATCTGCACAACATTGCTTGCTGCTGTCATATTTTCATTAGATTAGGCATCGGATATGAGTATTGTGTCTGAGAACGAGCAATCCTGTCATGATTATAACATCAGTAATACTCATTTATGAAAATACACATAAAATTTTCATCATACATTTAGAAAGTAGACTACACAGTCTACAGTACCGTCATATCCAGTCCCACTGATCAAAGACCTTGGCAGAGATTGATGCATTCATTTTGCTGAGATGTGGACTACTGGTTTGATTTCTCTCCATCAAGCACTCTCAAAAGCAAATGGCTGGGCTACGGGGACAACCTTATGTAATGTGAGTTATCAGGACTTTAATACAGTGTGTATACATTAAATAAAGTTAACATGTTTGAATCTACCTTATCCTATGCAGTCTTTTTCATATTGCTAGAGTGCCAAAACACTCATTAAAAATGCAGGTTCCTTCTCACTGTTTCAGATGATATGGTTTCGATGCAGGGATTATTGTCTGTTTACAGGACTAGCAGTCACACTTCCTTTTCAGACTATTACTATACAAAGCAGTTTACTTTACTTTAAATTTTTGCCTTATACTGTTTCTTTTCTAGAAGTCTTTACAAATCAGTATAAACGTGTTATAGAAAAACATCAGCATAAAAATGAATAAAATGAATCAAATCTTTCTGAGTATTTTCCTGTAGAAATTACAAAGCTTTTAAAAGTAGGTCTGGATTTCCTATTAGAAAATAATGCAAACTTTTATCTCATTTACTATCAGTCTTCTGCTGACATGCTTACATCAGTTTGCATTATTTCACAACATACACCCCGGGATTCACTAATCCTCTGTGTAAGACTAAATAAGTCTTACACGGAAACTGCAGCATAAGAGGAAGATGTCAGCGCGCCATGCATATTCATGAGGGCGTGCTGACTCAACTCTAAGGCTAACACGGAGCATGCACGAGTGCAGGGGGCGTGTCAGACTGCCGAGCAGTCCAAAACTCCATGCCCCTGCAAGTCCCTCAATCGTCAAATGTCAACTGACATGAGCGAGTTCGCTCAAATGTGTACATACCCAACACTACACTCTGCCACATACTAAAGCCCTGTACAATTATAAAATGTAAAACTCTTATTTTTTTCTTTATTATTCCCAAAATAGCTGCCAATATTTGTGCGTGTTTGCACGGGTTTGCCCACTGCTTAGCTACAGTTAGCAGTTTAGACATCGAAGAGGATAATAAGAAACTTATATGTAAATTAAGCCAAATAGCAATAGTGTAGTGGTAGAGCCTTTGCACAAAGCGGAGGCATTCCGGGTTCAAGTCCCTCCACTCCTCTTTCTATTTTCTGTAGGAAACCTGTATAGAAAAATAATTCCTGACGTTTATCTTTTAAATTTTAGTAAAAAGCATTGAAATGGCCTATGTAGTAGTGAACGATATTTTATATATATATATATATATATATATATATATATATATATATATATATATATATATATAAGAAGGTGAATTGGTTATGCATACTGATGAATGCATAAGTAACGTATCTTAAGCAATGTGAAGCACTGCTAAGGAAAGTTTACCAGTATTAAGCAGATTTAAATATAATTGCTCATAGCTTAGCACTGCTTTAACTAGCACAATGGCTTTGCGCGGAGCTGCGCAAACAAAATATGTTTACGTGTAGCTGCGCACTACCCTAACTAGCGCAACATCGGGCAACGTTGGGCAATGTAGAGCACCATAGAGCAACGTAGAGCAACGTTGGGCAAAGTTGAGAAAAGTCGGCTAAACACAGTCACACCTCCTAGCCGGTCTGGCTAGTAGTAAAATAAAAAGCAATGACAGGCCTCGAACCCAGGATACTGTGCACCATAATCACAGTACTGAACCACTAAGCCATGACAGGTTGTAATATGCATGCACTTTCAACACACACACATACATATTAATTAAAGTTTATCCAGTACTAAGCAGGTGTGCTTTCAGCTGAGATTTTTCAAAACCGGCCAATCACAACTAAGTGTGGGAAATGAGGCATATTTAAGCCCCATAAGCAGGAATACTTGCCATAACTGGTTGTAGCTCCCATCTGCAGGCAGCATGGCAGGTGTTGGAGAGGGCTCTCGCTTTTGAGCGCAATAGTGGGGCATTGAGGAGTCAAAAGTGATGGTTTGGCTCCTCGTCCATAATCATGATGACAGACTCCTGCAGGGCTAGTTCCAGGGCACTGAATACAAAGCGGAAGCCTGTAACCATCTAGTACATGATCTCACCAGTGCCACAGGTGTCCCTTGGACTGGTGAGCAGGTCAGACACCACTACTCAGACCTGAAGAGATGCAAGGAGGACCGACTGAACCAGTGGATACAGGAGGCCCGCGGGATGCAAAATGCCCCACTACTGAGTAGGTAGACATGGAATGAAGTATGTAAGAATTGCTATTGTAGTCTATATCATGGATAGGTATATGTCTCAATATCACTTCATTTACTTCACAGCTGCAGGTGTCTGTGCTGCGAATCAGCAAGCCTATGCAGATAGGCTGCTAAGGCTGTGCCACCAGACAGGTTAGTAATTATTCTGCATGTATTGTTATATAAAATTAGTGAGAGAGCATGAAAAAAAGTGTTGTAACCCATTAATAAAGGTATAATACATCTTGAATAAGTCTTCTGCATGCACTGTAATATAAAATAAATGAGAGAGCCTCTAGAAAAGTGTGTTATGTAATTAATAAAGGTATAATTCCTGGAGTGTGTCCGTGTCACTTTCTTCAATATGTTGTTGTACTCTTGCATTATAGAAATAGTACTGTTGTATTAAGCGCTGTCAACCCACACTTGGGTAGGCCCATATAAAGTGGATGAAGGGAGTGCCAGTAGCTGTTAAGCATATATACAGTCCTCAACTGTTGCTTAATGGCTGGAATGTTTAGGTTAATCTGGCACATGAGTAGCTTGTTATTGTGTTCCCCAGAAATGTCAGTGTGCTGCTAGAAATGTAGGGGGCTGTTAAAATATAATTGATAATGTCACCTGAACACATCCAGATATGTAGTTGTTGTGTCTTTCGGCTTTTCCCAGTTAGGGGTTGCCACAGTGGAACTCCGGTCCGCTAATGATTGGCAGTTGATTTTTACATGCTGAGTTGCCAGCCCTAACGCACAACCTTCAACAAAGGTACGCTGATTCACGCATGTCTCCACGCAGAAGACGCTCTAGCTGAAAGTCGAACCAGACAGTGTCTTACTGTGAGACGACAGTGCTACCGCAGCACCACCACCGCGGATCACATCCAGATATGTAGATATAGCAATATAAATAAAATATATAAATATGTAGCAGTAACATCTGCATCCTGGACACTGTGTATGTCAGATACAGGTCAGGTATATAAAGAACTAGCAAAACCCATTACACAATTTAATGGACATTGCCTAGTGTAATAATACATGTAGGGGATATATACCTGCAGTCAATAGGAATGTAGTGTAAACTATAAGTACATATAAGTTGTTAATGGAGGTATCTTTTTACACCCTACTGTATGTGCATAAACAATGCAATTCCACACGTCAATGGGTATGTCTAATCTCAAAGCATTTGTTGGGACATATGTCCTACTGGTTTATAAATATCTGCATTTACTTTGATGCATGTGCCCTGTTCAAATACCACAATCTTGTTGGCCTGTTGCCACCAATCAATCCTGTATTTTGTTGGCATGTCCACTGTTGTTCTATATATGCATGTGTTATGCTTGCTGTTCAACTGTTGGAACTCTGGTGTGTTGGGTTAATGGAAATACTACTGCATGCTGTTACAACTAATTTGGAATGCTGTTGGCTACTAACAACCCATATTGTCATTAAATCCTCCTAAACATAGAACGTATGGGAAGGCCGGTCCCAGCGGACCCACCTGTCCCACCTCAGCTGGCGATGTCACCTGGCATCAGCAGATCCGGTGCCCAGCCCAGGACCTCCTCCTCCATTGGCCCTATGCCACCTTCGGGTGGAAGCACTGCAGGGAATGGGGCTCTTCCCCCCTGTGCAAGCGTGGCCAGATGAGGGCCACGTATCACCCTCCGAACGGTCCGGGCTGTGGTGAGTAGGGAGATCGAGCGTTCAGTCGCTGATCCTCTATGCCAGCTTGAGGCACATGTGGTGTGACTCATGGGTGAGCCTGCCCCTCCTATGCAGCCCCCAGCACAGCCACCCTCTGGGCTGTGAAGGTGCAGTAGTGACTGCCCATGGGTGGGGATCTCAGTCCCACTGTTGCCATCTGTGGGCTCATGGGCTTGTGATTTCCAAACATCCTTCCCCATCAATGGTGTTCACCCACCACATGTGTCATATTCTGCCCCTGTATGCATCTTGTTTGTCTTGTCTGTTTACCTCCCCAACCTACCTCCCCAAATATACCCACTTCCCCTACCCCACATTCCACTCTCACCTGAAAAAAAGGGCAATCTGCTCCCAAAAAAAAATTACGCTCCATACATAGCTGCCCATTTTGCACACATGTCTGCTGGACACATAAACTGATATTTAATTGGCAGTACAACATACTTTATTGTCCTCACCCCTCTCTCAAGGGTGGAAGGTTTCATATTTCCCTCCAAATTTCTAGCATATGCACAGCTGTTGCTGTTAAATAAATGGGCAGCTATGGACCTTCCCTACACCCGTCCTGCACATCCCGAGCTATTTTCCCCACTGTCTTTCCCTCTTTGTGCCCCTTTTTCACCACTTTCCTATCTCCCCATTTTCTTTTCTTTCAAAGAAATGAGCACGGGGTTAGTGGGAGTAAGCACTTTTAAGCAGTATTTAGCGGGTTTGCGCTAGTGTGCGCTTGTGTGCGCTTAGCTAAGTATTGCTAAGCTTCACGCGAACCCACGCAAACCCACTTACAACTGCTTAAAAGTGCCTTAGTCACCCTTCATGTGAGGGCCCTTGTTCTGCTCAGCAGCAAAATAAAACACCTCTGTCAGTCTTAAACCCCGGACCTTGGACACACTAGACTGCATACAGTACCACTAAGCCACAGTAGATATAGAGCAGGTTGCTGCTGAAATAGATATATCATGCATCAGAATGAGTGAATGTAAAGGAAAGATAGGAATATCATAACACAAAACCTGTTCTGTGGAACTTTACCAGCAGTTGTTGTGGATTGCATTAAATGACTGTGATAAAAGAACCAGCCATTCTAGCAGTAAATAATGTTACAGCAGCACTTTACAACCCCCACACAGTATCATAGCAGGACAATCCCCACCCAAAAGTACAAAATAGCTGTGTGTTCAGGGTCCACCAGGGATGTAGGTAGGCATACTCAGTACTGGAATTGTCCAGTTTTCTTGAGCATCCTGTGCTAATGTCAACAAAAAAGCATAAACTGTGCAGAAGTGAGTACATTAATATTCACAGTATAGCAGTTCACAAACGGTTCATGTCCCAAATGAATACATCTCAATAACTACTTATGTATGGCAGCTAATTGTATAAGTAGAAAAGAAACTACATACTCCCATGTATCTTGTGTTAGCATTTGTAGGGGTGAGTACAATTCTACACTGACAACTGTGTACTGGAAGTGGCAACATTCAGGTCTGAGTACAACATTCAAATCACTGGATACACCCCTAGCTTCAGATATAAGAATATACCAACCTTCTGACTTACACAACAGTGTCCACAGCAAATAAGCATGGGCCCCACTTTGGAAAGCTGAAAGGGCTGCGCCTACCTGACTTAGCAATTTATAGCATTGGGTTGCTATGACAGTGAGTACTGCAATCACCACACAGCAGTCTGCATGCAATTACCAAATAGTGGCCACCAATTGGTGCAGAGGCCATCACATGCACATGTGCAGATACCTATAAAAGCAGGCTGTACTTGCTGTCCACACATGCAAACATTCCATTGCTGTTATGGAGGGAGAGAGAGACACACACACACACACACACACACACACACACACACACACACACACACACACACACACAGACACACACAGAGACACAGAGACAGAGACAGACAGAAAGACACCGACATCTACATCAACATCAACAGCAACAGAAAAAAAAATTAAAAAATAAAAAAAAAAAAGACACACGGAACTGAAAAATACAACACATACAAAGGAAAGGTATGTAACAGATATGTATTTACTGGCATGTAGTAGATGTTTTTGAAGAGTACTCTACATACTTTGAATCATCCATATGTGGCAGCAGTATGTATCTATGCACAGATGCCCTGCATAACTACCACCATGGACAAATCAATGTGTAGCTGTGTACAGTGGGATATAACTTTGAAATATGTAGCTCAGCATTAAATGTCAAACATCTGATCCATGTTATCTGTGTTCTGTATAGTAGTGTGTACAATGGCTGTTTGGGGGAGTAGCGCATACAGCTATATAAACATGGATGTGACAGAGTAATAAATGCATGATAGTCATATTAATGTGTAGCTTAGCATTGGCAACTGCTGTACCAGGCTAGTATGCTAATCTAGCATTTGCAGCTATGTATACACCCTCTAATATTACTGTGTGCTCACATGTGACACCTGTTCATGTTGCAGCAAGGCCCAAGAGGTCAGCCGTGAGGTCCACGGACTTACAACAGTGTGGACCTTCTGTGTGTATGGCACACACATATGGAGAGATCTTTCTGTGTCAGATATATTAGCATCTGTACATGTGCATAGAGCAAGGGACATAATGCACCTGTTTGTGAAGAGTGGACATATATATGTTGGTGAAGGTTGTTATGTGCATATTTCTATGTAGGTTGTAGTGTGTGGCAAACCAGACAGCATACAGTGCTGGTATATGACATGGTGGTTAAATGCTGTGGGTATGATTTGTCAGGTTTGCAGTGTTGCAGCCAGTGAGGCCTGCTAAAGCTACATGGGCTGAGAACACCTTCAATGCATTCCACACAAGACTGTGCAATATTATTACATAAATGTATACCTCACAACCTTCACATAATTGATATTCCCGCCATGAAAGGTGGACTGTATTTGTGCCTATATGTATATCTATATGTACACCAATGGATGTTTATATGTATGCATGTATGCGTATATATATATATATATATATATATATATATATATAGAGAGAGAGAGAGAGAGAGGGTCATATTTACTGTGACAGATGCCTGGTGACAAAGCCATGGACTCAAGCTCAATGTTGAAACTGCATTGGCATCCCTTCTGGCAAAAACTCTGTACCCATGAACTACCACATAGGTGGTAGTCTACTTAACACCGAAAGTGTGATAAGAGACCATGGGACACAGGTGGACAGTAGTCTCCCCTGTGATAATCACAGTGCCACACTAGTCATGTAATCTGTCTATGTGGCACACCTCATCACATAAGGTGTGTCATCCAGGGAAATATAGGTCAGTGTTCCCCTCTACTCATCACTCATAAAATCCATTATAGAGTACAATGCCCCATTTGTTATGTACCTCACAAGACATCTACAGCAACTGGAAAGGCCACAGACATACCTTGCAAAGAGTAATACTGGCCTCAAACAGATGCCCTATGCAGACCATCCCACAAAACCACAGCTAGACTGTGTTGCATACCGCCTACCCAGAGGTGACCTCTGCCTAACATACAAAGCTATGTCAATCCCAGAGCTGTTGGACATGCTCCACATAAACAGATCACAATCCCTATGAGCTACACGCTTTAGGGAACTAAACCTTGTCACCTCAATAAACAGAACATGCTGGAGGGATAGATTCCTATCTCAGAGACATCCCATACTCTGGAACAAACCACCTATCAATAGCAAACAAAGCTCCTCATTAGCAGTTGTCATGAATATTCCTGATGATTGGATGTGAGATAGGAAATACACCCCGGGAATTACCTCTGTGGCTCTGCTTGACAGGGGCCCGTGAAATTAAATTACATGTGTGTCAAAGGCCAGGGTAGCATATGGCTAGGCTTCTATAGGCCCTAGGGCCAATGGCCTATTACCTACCTATGAAGCGATACACACCCACATGTACTTGTTGCAATAATTGCTATGTGAGGTTGACTGAGTGTGATGGTGAATGTGTTGGTGAATATGTCAAAGTTCTGTATATATGTGATAGCTTAGTGGGAAACTGTTTCTGTCATGGTATTTTGTGTCCTAGCTCTGATCCCAGCAAAAGATGTGTATGCTATTGCTAGGCAGAAAAAGCAGTATGGCATACGGTCTGACATAGTCCCTTGGTGTCGACTGGGGTGTGCCATTGTAGGCTAAAGCAGTACATGTATGCTTATTGATTGGTACTGCTGGTGAATCCAAATCCTGTATGAACTGTAGTACTACCTGAAGCTGTAGGCCTAAACAGCACAGTATGGTGTATGTCCACATTGCTTGGAACCACTGTTTTGTGTGTTCCCTGTAGTCCTCACAGATTACATACCTCAGGCATAAGGATTTGTAAGTACTGACACACAGTACTGTATGGTACACAGTTAAAGCTCATCTGGGCTGCCATACCTTTGTGTCTTGTATGTATGTCTGATGTGTCTGTGGGTATGCCTGTAACATGCCCTCGGTCATATGTGTGTTACAGGATATAAGTGCATATCTAGCAACATTTATAGTCTAGTACAGCAGTATGCCACCTATATTAATGAATGTGCACATATGTTAGGCAGGGGTTTGCCATCAACAACTAGTGTGGTATACTGGTAATACTGTAACTGGACTTTACAATCATTGCAATGGATGAGATATTTCTTTATGCATTAGCTTGATATATACCTGCTGTGGCTAGGTGGTGCATTGTGTCACATGCAGTGTGACATGTACTGTTGTATAGTCTTACATACTGGTTTCTCTTTGTTGCTGTGCAGAACATGGTTTGATATATAGAGCATGCCAGGCACTGTCAGGCAGTTGTGGGTTGAGCACTGATATGTGGTATTGAAAGTGTGTATCCTCTGACAGCCAATAGGTTGCTATATATGACAGTTCAGTGATATCTGTACTTAAGAATGTTAAGTGTGCCACATGACTTGCTCACACATATTGTTTCATTGTCTTCCAGGGTCATGGCTCACCATCGCAACCCTACCTATAGCCTAGCAGAGGATGAACAAATAACAATCAGCCTGGTTCAGCACTACACCCTGCTGTTCTCAAGAACCAGCCAGGACCAGCATGAGAGGACTGCACTGTGGCAAGATGTTGTCCATAGGGTAAATGACATAGGCATGCATAATCGGACCAATGAGCAGGTACGGCATCACTGCAGTGATTTACTTAGACATGTCCGGCAGCATGCGTCTGATGTCCGTAGACAACAGCTTGCCACAGGTCGTGGGGTAGCCATCCATCCCCCCTCATCAGAGTGGAGGAGCTGCTCCTGAGCCTGGTGGCTCCTGGCCAACAACAGCAACAGCAAACATGTATCATCATGGAGGCCAGAGCCACCCAGCGAGTTGACACGGAGCGTGCAGGTAACATGGCATATCTGTAGACTACTGTTACCTCTATTGGTAGATCATGCATATGTGAGATGTGTACTGTGTAGTTAGAAGATGCGGAGCCTGGTGTTGTGCAATACTGATAATTTGGAACATAATCTGTAGGCCTGTGACTGTCAACCGTTGTAGTACTGTAAGATTGCAAACTCACAGTAGCAATGCCACAGTTGTTGCCACTGACAAACTGTCTCATATCCTTGTAGGTCCCTCTGGTGTGACAGCAAGGCAGCAGACCCATGGTGGTGAGTGTGTTCTACATTTAATATTGCAAATTAAATGTGCATGTCATAGGTGAGGAGTAAGCCATGTACACGTAACACACCTACGCATAATGCATGCTGTGCATGTTTGCTGTGAGAATATGCACATCTCATTAACGTGAGTAGCTGACTCAAACACATGCAATACACATAGCATCCCACACAATTGTGGCAACATTGTAGTGGACATTGGATAGGCAGAGTTGATACACATGCACACAACATACACAACTTTGTCATATGCAATACATGCTAATATGCAACACATGGCGTATTCAGACACCTGCTGTAAGGTCACACTCCAGTATCCCAAATGTCATCCACACAGCACACATAATATACCTGAGGGGTAGAGGCCTGTCATGGGGCTGTGTGGCACTCTTCATCACATAACACATTCATGTTAGGCAATGCTCCCTATTGGGCACCTTACAAACCCATGTAACAACTGGCTGTGAAATGGTGAATGTAGCCATGGTACTGCAGTTCAGGTACAGCATGCTAAGTGCTGGTCTGGCACACATTAGTAGCCTTGAGTGACCACATGATGCTGCATGATCATGGCCCATGGTACTACACCCCATCTAGTTACAGTAACCACAGTACTACACATAGCATTCATTCTATACACTTCAATGTTGTGTGTGTGCAAACATATGCACCTATACACAATATGCATAGCAATCACTATTTGCACAAAGTGACACATATATGTCTTGTAATGCTATTGAGTGTATAGGTCACATGACACACATTGGGTATGTGTGATGTTTAATGTTGCAGTTGTGATGTAGCATGCCATGCCATGGCTGGCACTGGCATGTCCACAATATCTTCTACACTTACCATAACCACTGTACAGTGGCTATGTTGAGCAATGGTATTCCATCAGGTATACATGCACCACTCATCCTGTGTGTATACATAGCATGCATGAGCTAAACCTGTGTCCACAATTATCTGCTAAAGACACAGATGCTCTAATCAGAAATGGATATCTATGTGACACACAGATACACATCCAGCCATGGTATTTATACCTGTGAGTGATGGTGCATAGGACATTGAAGAGCTTTTAAGAATTGCACAGCAATGTTGTGTCCATGTACACATTGCATTCCAGGGTGAGGCCAATCACTGAACAACAACACACATGCATCAAAGCCATGTATACTGTTATTAGCAAGGACTGTCAACACTGGCACTGCATGCTGTTCAGCAATACACGTCCTGCATGCTGACACGTGTGATATGACTGTTTGGCTTGTGATACTGTACCCCACCATCAACCGGTATTGAGTATGTTCTGGATTGCTGGTGGTGTGTGTGTGCGACAGTACACGTGTCCACCCCATCCATGCACACATTCATACTGCCAATACATCCATCACTAATGCCCTTAGCTGAGGTGTAGTGTACAGTCAGCATTGGCTAGGACAGTGTGGTATTTATGGCACATGCATCCCGCCACAGCAGTCATACCCAGATGTCTGGAATGGTACCACGTAGGCAGATGTCCAGGGGTTCTCGTCAGAGCACTGCTGGTCATCATGCCCCTGGCAGACGTGCCACAGGTCTTACAACCTCATGCATGCTCCAGGCTGTAATGGAGGCACAGGCACATATGGAACGGTACACCAGACAGGGACTAAGGGCACAGAGGGCACACAACACCACTTTAAATGACAGTATCTGTGACCTAGCAGGTGCCATCCGTAATTACACTGAGGTCACTGATAGACGTTGGGGTGAGACATTAGATGTCCTCCGCAATGTCATGTCCATGTGTCAGGACAGTGTGGGATGGTTGAGACGTCGACATGGACGTATGCCAGCAACATCAGCAGCTGACAGTCGCCACAGACATCCCTCAAGTCACAGCCACTCCCATAGTGCCAGTACCAGCCCCAGCAATGTTGGGGGTGGGCTGTCCATAGACCGTCCTAGAAGACCACGTGCATGTGGCTCTGGCCAGTCCCAACAGGGACCTGGGTCCAGTGTACATCTGTCTACCTCTGAGGATAGTACCCAGTCTGGCTTAGTATCTGATACTGTCAGTAGCACCCCTGCCAGGCACAGGTACCGTATCCGTGGCCAAAGACGGTGTTCTGTAAAGCCTGGCAGGTACAGTCTGTGGCTGTCCCACAAATCCCCGTATATGGCAGCCACATGGTGGAACTGTGTGCATGCAGACACACACACATAAACCAGACACCTAGGGCCAGAGGCCTACACTGAGCCATGTGTGTGTGTGTGTGTGTGTTTCTGTGTGTGTGTGTGTGTGTGTGTGTGTGTGTGTGTGTGTGTGTGTGTGTGTGTGTGTAAGGACCAAGAGTACTGCTATGGGCCAATGTTGATGTAATGTGTGCGAGTAGGGCTAACACATACTCACACACATTACATCAACATTGGCCCATAGCAGTACTCTTGGCCCTCACACACACACACACACACACACACACACACACACACACACACACACACACACACACACATGTCAATTGTATGGCTCAATGTAGGCCTCTGACAAACCAACAACACACCCTGTGCATATGATGAAACCTGTGCCACTTCCTGTCATCTGTAACATTGATGCAGGAACAGGCTAACATGGTGCTGATGCACAGGGTGATTTTATAGCAGTATAGCAATGTTAGCATGTTGTCAGCAGTAAAGTGTAATGATATCCTTGAAGGTGTAGCTGAGCAGGCATGATGCATTAAATCTATGATTGACAATGTAGTATTGTTTACACCAGTGTTAATTCCAATAGTGTATTCTCCGCCCATGTGCCACTTGGCTGATGTGTGTAGTATTGGCAGCATGTGTTAGAGAGTGGACAGTACCTGTGGGATGTGTGCAGCACAGATTTGCAGGTGTACATTTGTGAACATGGTGGAGGTGCACTGTCTGCATGTACATGCATAGTGGACACATGGGCAGGGTGACCTGCCCTGTATTACACAGTGTTAACACTCCATAGTTTCTATTGGTTGCCAGTATGCATTGTACTACACACATCTTGGAACTTGGGTACACGTGTGTCTGACATGGTTTGACACTGTGCTGTGGGTGATACTGTTACTATCTGTCATTTGTTTGCATTCTGGTAGTATACATGACTTCAACAGCCTGACCATAACCAATCATTAGATGATGTCTTGACAACTGACACACAGATGTAGGACACACAACAACATTTGGATCCTTCAGGTAGTATACTATGCCAGTAACCAGTGGCATTCACCTGCACCCATTACTGAGACCACTCCTGTTTGGCATATAGCTCTCTTAGGTACAAGCAATCATAGTAGGGATATGTCTGTCCATGTCTGGTAATGCATACTGTGGCCTATAATGCATTCTCCAGGTGACACACACATCCTCCACAAGGGTATCATACAGACAGAGATACCTGTTGTCAAACCCATGCTGTAAAGCTATAGGCCAAACTAAGCATAGTCATCCACCTTTATGGAACATAGTATCCCCACAGTACCACATAGGTAGTAGCCACCAACATGATGAACAGGTACCGATGTGTACATGCAAACTAGTGTTACATCATCTCTCCTTTGATAATCACATTTCCTAAGGTATTTTGAAATCCCTCTGTGGATCACATAAGCAATAAGAGGTCTGCATGCATATCCACAAAGGTTGTTGTACACCTATGATGAATAGTCATCATTGACAGACTTTGCTGCGTTTGAACAGGTCTGACATATACCTCGGCCATAAACCCTCACTCACACATATCAATAGAAACCGTAATGAGTGTGTGTGACTCGGATGACCTAGACCAGGCATCACTGCAGTGGCTGGCCTTGTCACAAGCATACAGATGTGACCTAAGGTCTGGGAAGCAGCAGCACAGTTTGGCAAAGATGACAGCTGTGTTCTTGGATAAAGCAGAGTTCCCTCACATGCAATAACTGAGGTAACATGTACATATATGTATTTGCCACACAGCTACCTCACATGTGCAATGCATACTGATATGTCATACAGTAGTAAAAGCAAAACCCACAACACATTGACCAACAGTGTCACACACATATAGCACACACACTCACCAAGTGCAGGATTCAAACCCCTACCTAACTACTTCATAATACTACAGGAATACACATTAACACAACACGCTATACACATTACTGGGAGTTCTCTTTTCCACAGGTATATTCGTAGGATGGTGACATCATCACACTTGACATAGATATGTATGCCACATTTAAGGTGTTCTACTCCTCTCCAAAAAAGTTGCTCCTCTCAAAGGTGATTATACACATCCACACACACAGTTAAGTGCAGGATTCAAACCCCTACCTAACTACTTCATGATACTAGAGGAGCACGCATTAACACGTCGTGCTATACACATTACTGGGAAGTCTCTTTTCCACAGGTATATTTGTAGGATGGTGACATCATCAGACTTGACAATGATTAGTATACAACTTTTAAGGTGTTTTACTACTCTCCAAAACGTGTTTGCTCCTTCCCAAGGAGACCACACACAAACACTTGTCAAGTGCAGGATTCAAACCACTACCTAACTACTTTATGATACTACAGGAGTACGCATTTACACAACACGCTATGCACATTACTGTGAGTTCTTCTTTCCACAGGTTTATTTGTAGGACGGTGACATCATCAGACTATACAATGTGGGTTACATTAGGTGACATTAGGTGGGCTGCATAGAAGGAATGTCTGAACACTTTGGCCATGTGACCATCAAAGGGGAGTTTGCTATCTACCTGTGTCCCCAGGGCCATAATGACTTTCTCTGTACATACTGGATTACCACCTATGTGGTAATTTGTGTGCACATTGTTTTACCCAAAGGGGATGACTATGCATTCATTGGCATTCAGCTTGAGGGCATTGTTTTGACACCAGGTATCAGTCTCTGTAAGACACTTCTGGAGGATGTCTGTGTCAGCCATAGAGTCGATTATGGACCACAGTTATCAGTCATCTGCAAACCTGTTCAGCCATACAACTCCCATGCTTGCCTGTACCTCTGAGCAGTATCTACTGAACAGGTGGGGTCCCAGGACCAAGACCTGTGGGATGTCATTTGTGACTGGCTTAGAGTCGGACATAGCACCCGCAACTCTGAACATGTGTGTTTGATCTGTGAGCCACTTGGCCACCCATTCTGTGACATAGCTGTTAATGTTCAAGCTGGCATGCTTGTCCATGATGACAGAGTGGGGAATGTTGTAGAAAGTCCTTAGTGAGGTCCAGGTGGGCTGTGTGGACTACTTTCACCTCCATCTATGTCCTTGGTAACTGTTTGAAATAAGTCAACTAGGTGTAGGAGACAGGATCTGCCTTTAACAAGGCAGAGACGTGTAGAGTGTAGTGTCTGGAGGTCTCCAATGTCTCTGTTTATGGGTTCCATAACAATTTGCTCAATAGCTTTGTAGACCAGGCTGAATAGACATATAGGGCAATGTTTTCCAGGTTCTGTTGTGGCTCCCCCTTTGTGGAGCTGGATGACTGTTAGTGTATGCCATTCTTTGGGTACATAGCCTATGGTACGCTTGAATCTGGACAGTGGATGTAGGTGAGGGTGTAGTTCCTTTTGGGCCTAGTGTAAGACGCAGCCTGGGATATCATCCAGTCCCATTGATGCTGTGTTCTTAGCTTTGAAGAGGGCTGTCTTTACCTGCATGTCCATGACATCTGGGGCTCAGCATCCTTCTGTGATGGGCACAGGGCCATTTGGGGGTGATGGGGGTGAGTTTACACTGAACTTGCCCCCCTGGATGTGGGCAATGAAAGTTGGTTCAGTGTATTTCTTTCCTTTTTCAGTAGCTGACAGCATATTTGGAAGTTGACGCCTACATGTCTGGTATATCTGCCGAAGGCTATGTGGTTGTTATTCTTACATTCCTTGGCTATTTGTCTTTAGAAACAGTCCTTGGATTATTTTATGAGCGATCATTCTTTCTTCCTAATAATGATCAGTGATGCCTTTCCTTTAGTAAAGTTGGCTCTATCATGTGTTCGTTTCCTCCTTCTGTTGTCTAGCTTATTTATGGGCAACAACCACCTGATTGTTGACTTATTTTTGGAGGATAGCATCTTGGATTTCTTTGTGTTGTCTCATTCCATGCATCCCTGTAGATGCTGATAGGATGCACTTGTAAATGATTCTGCAGATTTTATACCATTATCCTATAGCAAGAGGTCTTTGGAACGTTCCACTTTGGTCTTGGGAAGTGTGCAGTTTGCTTTTGAATATGTCTTCACAGTGGTTTCATTGACTGGGTGGGGGGTGGGATGTGGATGTCCAGTGTGATTACTTTATGATCTGATATTACCAGTGAGGGGTTTATCTCTGTTGTGGAACACTGGTACCCCATGTTGGTGATGATCATGTCCAGTATGTTGTCACCTGTAGTGGGCGTGGTGACCAGTTGTTCTAGGGTGTTAGAGTTTTTAAATTCTAAGAAACATTGGCCAAAGGACATTGTGCACGAGTAATTCTCCCACTCAGTGTTTGGGTAGTTGTAATCTCATATAATGGTGTTTGACAGGACCTTTGTATTTTCCACTGTTCTCAGGAATACTGAGTGAGGTTCCTGAGACAAGGTACATGATCTGTAGTAGGCTACAATCTGATGAGCAGCTTTGCCCAATGTTAGTTGCACTTGCATGCTCTCCAAGGCCTCATGCAGTGCCACTAACCTGAAGGTGTGGGTATCCATAAGGTAAATGGGTACACCCCTTCCTTTTGTATTTCACTTGTGGTTTTGGGTCCGAAGGTCAGAGGGATTGTGAGTGTTTTATGTGGAGCATGTCCAACAGCTCTGTGTTTGACATAGCTTTGTATGTTAGGCAGTGAACACCTCTGAGTAGGCGATATGCAAGGGAGTACGGATGGAGCATTTTGAGATGGTCTGTGTATGGCATGTATTTCAGGCTGCTAATGCTCTTTGTGAGGTATTGCTGCAGGCTTTCCAGTTGTTGTGGTTGTCTTGTGAGGTACATAGCAGAAGTGGCATTGTACTTTATTATAGTTCTAGTGAGTGATGAGTAGAGGGGAACAATGTCCTCTTCGATTCCTCATGAGACACATTTTGTGATGTAGTGTGCCACATAGGAGGGTTTCCTGACTACTGTGGGAATGTGGTTATCACAGTTGTGTCCACTGACCACCTGTGACCAAAGGTCTCTTGTCACACTTTCAGTGTGAAGTATACTACCACCTATGCTGTAGTTCTTGGCTACAGAGTTTTTAACAAAGGGGATGACAATGCACCTTTTGGCATTGAGCTAGAGCCCTTGGCTTTGACAACGGCCTTCTGTCTCAGTGAGGCCCTTTTGTAGGATGTCCACATCTTTAGTGTTTACAGTTATGGCTCCTAGTTTGCAGTCCTCTGGAAACTTCAGTTGCCACAGACCTTCCATGTTAAATTTTACTTCAGGGAAGTAGATGCTACACAGCCTGGGATGTTATCTGGTCCCATGGCTGCTGTGATACTGGCTTTGGAGAGTGTTTTTTACCTGTGCAGCTGTGATGACAGCAACTTTGCAGTCTTCCATTATAGAGATGTGCTCTTTCATGGGTGGGGGGGGGGGGAGTTAACACTGATCCTATCTGCCAGGATGTTGGCAATATCAGTTGGGTCTGTATATTTAGTGCCATTGAGCTGTAACTCAGAACAGATCTAAGTGTAGCCATGACATGGACCTGTCTGTTGGGCAGACATCTCCTTAGTTGACAGTATGCAACAGAGTACAGATTGGGTTACATTCAGTCTTGTTGCATGGGGCAACTATTTGAGGTCAGTAATCCTCTTGTTAAGGTACTTCAGTGGTCTTTCTGGCTGCTGAACCTGCCTAGTCAGATTCATCGCAAGTGTGTTGTGGTACTCTCTGACAGGTCTGATGACCGCTGAGTAGTGGGAACCGCCTTTGACCTACATGCACAGACCTTGGCAGTTTGTGTGAAGACATAGCATGATTTTCTGACCACTTTCTGAATGTGTTTCTGGAAGTAGAGATGACTATCCATATTTGTCCATAGATCCCTTATTATCACATCCGTATTTAGCCTAAGTGTGTGAGCATGCCCAGTATGAACTTTCAGTATGTTGCTGCCTGACATTTGCTTCATTTCTTTAAGTGTGTGAGCATGCCCAGTATAACCTTTCAGTGTGATGCTGAATGAAATCCACTACATTTGTTGGAGTGTGTGAGCACGCCCAGTATAGGCATTTATACTATATGTGTATGGCAAATCAAGTTGTATTTTTACAGCAGGGCTCACCTTTCTGTCATAGATCAACAGGGATCATGCTGTGCCTGCAAGGCTTTCATGAGACACTTTGCATAGACTTATCAACATTTCTACATACAGTGGGGGGGCAGCTATTCTTTGTACATTTCTACCCGGGGGCACACCTGATTGTTACTGTGGGTGTACATAGGATGAAGGTTTCACCTGACACTTATACACATTTGCTATGCCTGCACTGCTATGTACGGTACACCATTTCAGTCTGTACTGTTGCCTATCGTACTGGTTTGAGGCATACTACTGTACTACAGATCCTAGCGTCCAATGTCACGTATATTAGATTGCGACTTCATAGCCTACACAACCCACATCACACCGCCTGGCCTGATGTTCTCTGTCTGCATAGGCCTGTGGGGGAGGTTACCCATATGCCTCTTTAGGGGCATGATACAGCATTTCTTTGTGTTTGCATTAGTGTACAATTGTCCTGCTGTGTCAGTGCCACTGAAATGCTATTGTGGCTTAGTGGTTCAGTACTGTGACTGTAGTGCACAGTATCCTGGGTTCGAGCCCTGTAACTGCTTTTAATTTTCATGCTGGGCAGACAAGACTGCTTAAGGAACAGTAAAGCAAATATGAGCATGTTTACCTGACTTTGGTCAACTTTACACAACATTGCCCGACCTTGCCCAACATTGCTCAACGTTGCCCAACATTGCGCTAGTTAACACGGGCAATTTAGTTTACATATACTAAATATTGGTAAATGCTGATTAGCACTGCTTTATATTGCTTAAAACATGGCAATCATGCCTCAGGTGGTGCTGCAGGGCTGCCTATGTCGGATGCACATACTACACTCCCTATACATGTTTGGAAACAGGTTGTGTCAAGTTAGGCATCCCTTTTATTTAATGTGCGAGTCAGAGAGAGGTATAATTTCCAGGGTTCCTACTGAGCCAGTGTATGTGCTATGTGTTGCCTCTTTGCCAAGGCCAAGGCATACTGGGCACGCCTCCTTCTGCCTACTGGGGCAGGCTCAGGTTGTTCCTCCTCCGAGTCACACTGTGCCTGTGCAGGCCTTGGCAATGGTGGGGGGCTGTGCGGCCCTGCCCCATGCTGTTCCTGCTGCAGCTGTTTTTGCAGGATCATATTGTGTAGCATGGCACATACCATGACAATTTGGGTACATGTAGTTGGTGAGTACTGCAAGGCTCCACCACATGTGTCCAGGCACTGGAACCATGACTTGAGCATCCCAAACACACGCTCGATTACATTTCGTGTTTGTGCGTGCGCCTCATTATGGAGTTCTTGTTCAGGTGTGTGTGCATTTCTGATGGGTGTCATCAGCCATGGCTCCAGTGCGTATCCAGCATCCCCCACTAGGTGACCGTCAGAGATGTCCCCATTGGCAAATGTCTGGTACAGCTGCATCAGATGCCAGATATGGGAATCATGGTAGCTTCCAGGGCAGCCAGCACACACATTCAGTATTATGCCCTGGGCATCGCACACGACCTGGCAGTTGATGGAGTGGAAGCCCTTGCGGTTGATGTAGGCCCGACCCTGCTTACCGGCTGGTGCTTTGATGTGTATGTGCGTGCAGTCAATTGCACCCACTACCTCAGAGTATTCCGCTATTTGCTGGAAGAGGCGCATATTGCTGGCCAATACCTCACGGGAATTGGGGAAATATACATGATCACCGACATGTGCTGACATGGCATTCAGGAACTGGTGCAGTACCCTGGATGCTGATGCCTGTGAAATCCCCATCATATCACCAGTTGGTCTCTGGAAGGTACCTGTTGCTAGTATTGTTAGGCCAACACATACCTTGGTTTCCAATGGGATGGGTTCCCCTCTGTTGGTTCTGTGTGTGAGGCATGGCCTGCACAGCTGAACAATTTGCTGCAGGAGGTCTCTGTCCACTCTATAGCGCTCCACTATCTCCAGCTCATGTAGCCCCTGGTAGGTTACTATGGGTCTGTACACTCTTCTCTGTCTCCTCACTGTGGGTTTCTCAGCAGCATTTGCAATGGCACCACCCTCAGCATCTTGCACATGTTGCCTTATAATAGCAATGGCAGCCCCTAACATTTTTTTTGTCTCAGTTAAGCTTTTTAAGTTTTCACTTCTCTTTGTAGACTGCAGTGTTGCAGTGTTTCTGAGAAAAACATGGGGGAATGTTGTTTGCAGAGTTTTAAGTGCTGGGCTGGGCTGGGCTAGTGTACTGCCTGTGTAATTGGCTGATTCTGATTGATTTCACATGGCAGCTCTGCTAGTTCTCCTTGGTTAACTTCCTACTACTTCTTTTCCTTCCTTTTCCCTTTCTGTTTCCACAGGGAGCAGCAACGTACAAACAAGCTCAAACACGCGCACACAACCTTACATAGGCTTACACGGGCTTACACAGGCTTACACGGGTACACACATGCGCACATAGGCTTAGATGGTTTTACAGGCATGCACACACGTGCACACAGTGTAAGCATCTTTGCAAGAAACTTTAGTGATAGCCACGACGTACACCTTCAGTTTCTGGGTTTCAGTTCAGACAACTGTAGACATGCCTCTTCCAGTCCTGAGTAACTCACAGAAAACACATGCCATTCTGCTCCAGTAAGCTTGCAGTCTTTGATACATACCCCCCTCATGATGTCACCTATCTTCTACTCTGTTACTCCCCTAATCCTACTCTTAGACTCTAGGGACATGGTTCACATGGCAGGGAAAATATCCCTATACTCATTTGCATAGGATTGCCTACTAATGCTTGGTTACATCTCTCAGACTGAGCTTCCCCCTTAGCAACCACTACTCAGTAGCCATGTTGTCTTCAGACTGCCATTCACCTGCATGGCAGATGAATATATTTAATAAAATGCCTATTTTTAGAATTTTTTTTCTTTTCTGGTTTTTAGAGCGCCGCACGTTTGTGCGGCGCTCCACTATGCTTAAACATTGGAGATTGGGGGGAAAAAATAGTTTTTTATTATTTTGCAACACATAATAATACCAATGGCCTTATATTTGGCCATTGGCATGCTTCCTCAACTGGATGCATCCTTTATTTGGAGCTGTCATAGCTCTGTTTTACTATTTGCAGAACGGTACTCAGTTACCAACGGAGTACATTTCTGCAAATAACACTATTCTTACTCGGACAGGTTAGTGTTTCCTGGATTGTAAATTTACCTCATTTTCATAGCTTTCAGCAGCAAATGAGGTAATTTGCATATCCTAACACTGTCCATACAAGAGTAATTTTAGGAGCTCTCATGAACACCCCTGCCGGCTGTTCCTGGATCGCTTGGCAGACATATTGGCTGTCTGGAGTCTTACTCTACTCTTAGACTTCATGCAAGCTTTTGTGAATCCAGCCCATAGATTCACAAGGAATTGAAAAATCAACAAAAACCCAATCTCACATCCCCAGTACTGAGATTGCACTACACTACCATGAGGAAAGGGCATATTCTCCAGTCCCTGCTGTACCTCAATCTCATATTGAAAAAGCTAGTACATCTATATCAGCTGATTTTCATTCAGCTGTAACAGTTATTTCACTTGTTGATAGAATGGACTTGTCAGCAAAAGGTTCTGCTCCTATCCGTATTTATGTCTATACACACACACACACACACACACACACACACACACACACACACACACACACATACACACAATATATATATATATATATATATATATATATATATATATATATATATATATATATATATATATATTTATATGTGTGTGCACTAAAATGCTGCATGGTGGCATATCTAAATTGTACTTCTCCTATATTCCTGTTTGCCATAACAACCCTTTCAGCCTTTACACTTATTGGGAGATATGTAGATGTTTAATCCCTGCCACTGCAGGGTATTTTTCTGTTATGTCTCTATTTACTAACTTTGTTAGAGTGAATATGATACCAACATTCCTATTCCAAAAAAAAAAAAAAAAAAAAAATATATATATATATATATATATATATATATATATATATTTATATATATATATTAATTATTTGTAAGTAGTATGTCATCACGTTCCCTTATTCATATGCAGAAATTATTAATGACATTGGACTGAGAATGTATTTTGTTAGATTTTAATGCATGCAATAATATTAAAGAGAGAAAAGCAAACTATCAGTTGCAAATGGATATGTAAGGTACATGAAGACAGCATTCAGAAGTTGCTCAGCCTGTGCATGTCATGTGCTTTACTTTTTGTAACTATATAAATCTACCTATTTAGATGTATATACATACGTCACACACATGCATTACACATGTATGTTACATACACATAGACTCACACATATGTGCACACACACACACGCACACACATACATATAGATCTGTGTGTGTGTACACACACACACACACACACACACACATATATATATATATATATATATATATATATATATATATATATATATATATATATATATATATATATATATATACAGATAGATAGATATATGTATCTATGGATGTATATACATACGCGGCTTATGTTAGAATGTTGAATAGTGAAAATATTAACATGCATAACTTCAATCCCCCTCTATACAGTAGTGCTGCCCGTTTTCGCCTCCTGTTCCTCTCACCAGAAACTCCCTCCAGAAGCTCCCTCCCTACCTCAAAAGCCTAAGGAATACCTCCTGCAATTGCCTCTGACATTTCCCTGGAGCTGCCGGCTAAAACTGGGCTAAAGAATTACTTTGAAGACTGCCCTAAAGTAAATATTGTGAATTTCCTCTCACCAGAAGCTCCCTCCAGAAGCTCCCTCCCTACCTCAAAAGCCTAAGGAATACCTCCTGCAATTGCCTCTGACATTTCCCTGGAGCTGCCGGCTAAAATTGGGCTAAAGAATTACTGTGAAGACTGCCCTAAAGTAAATATTGTAAATTTCCTCTCACCAGAAGCATCCTCCCTACCTCAAAAGCCTAAGGAATACCTCCTGCAATTACCTCTGGCATTTCCCTGGAGCTGCCGGCTAAAATTGGGCTAAATAATTACTGTGAAGACTGCCCTAAAGTAAATATTGTGAATTTCCTCTCACCAGAAGCTCCCTCCAGAAGCTCCCTCCCTATCTCAAAAGCCTAAGGAATACCTCCTGCAATTACCTCTGACATTTCCCTGGAGCTGCCGGCTAAAATTGGGCTAAATAATTACTGTGAAGACTGCCCTAAAGTAAATATTGTGAATGTAGGTAGCCTTAAACCAACTACTGTTTTTGTAACTACCTATTCAATAACTCTTGTATTTTTCTTTAACTTCCCTTGTAAGCGATTCAGCAACCTACGGCAGACCAAATGAAAATACCCCCCCCCAGGTCAACTGAGTCCTAGATATTTCTCCCAGTGAAGGTTAGGTGTCCTGCACGCCCTTCTTGCCTGCTTTCTTCTATTTCACCACTAGGTGGCAGCACCAACCAACCATAAGACGGTACATCTTTTATCTTACTTGGCTCCTCTCCTATGAAGCTGACTAAATAGCTTAAAGAGCCGTTATTATCACTGTCAATATCCTGGTAATTTACCCCCTGAACAGAATTCCATAACTAATTTGAACTCATTATTTTCATTCCTGAAAGTTATTTATCCTTACCTAATTTTACATCTACTATACCTGCTTACCTTTCTATCTCTTTTGCAGTGGCTGATACTTTTTCTACTGCTGGTTTTTCTTTCTGTTCTTAGCCTCCAGTTATCCCCTCTGCCCACTAATCTATTCCCCGCCTCTCTATCCCCCTGACCTCCCCTGTTTTTATCCCCTCCCCCTCTATCACCTGTCCTCCCTTAAGTCTACTTATAGCGGTCATGCTCTGTGGCACCACTTTTTAAAAAAGAAAAGGAAGCCCCTGTGCTGGTCCCTGCAGTAGTGCTGCTTGTTTTCACCTCCTGGTAAGTTTGGAACATTGTGGTTACCATGTTTTACTTAAAACTCATCATATCATGTAAGCTTGTTTGAACTTCTTATATATTCTTATTTCAATGGCTTCGACATTGTTTATTGCTATCTTAAGTTTTGTGTGTTCATAATAACATTAGCCACTAAATTGTTTGTGATACTTTCTTGCGTTCGCATTTTGCCCACACTATGGCGACTTTTGGTCCCTTTGCATAACATTTTCTCCCAATTGCTAGAATAAACGCAAGCGTAATCTTGTACGCCATCTAAAAGGTGGTGCAATGCCACAGGACTGAGCAAACTCTAATTGAAGGCATGTGCTATGTTCACTCTCCCTAACAGTCCATATTTCCCTACACGTGGACCTCATTTCACAGCGTTTTTGTAGTCCAACAGAGAAAGGAACTTTTCCGATGCCTGGAGTTTGTCTACTTCCCTAGGGCATTGTGAATTAGGCTTGCTTACTCTATCTAACCCCCTTATCATATTTAATCACTGTATGATTCCATTCCTGACTTCTTCCTTTAGCGATACAAGCTATCCACGCCTAACACGCTAAGAACACCACCAAAGGGGGTCATAACATACGTGCAAGTACTCACACACATTGAGTGCAGTGGTACTTGCTTGCAACTCATCCCCCTGGCCAGCATACAAAACAACTCACCTTAAACATATTTCTAGAGCTTGACCTCCTTACAGGGTACTCTCAGGAACTAATATGGCTCCGTTTGGGTTTTTCTACACTTTCAATGCTTAGTCAGCCTTAGCCATAGCTCAGGCACGACACAGCCTCCCTCAGAATCCCTTTTATGGTTCACTTAGGTAGCGTATATTGTTCCGCTTGGTTATACACCCAGTCTTAATGCTTAGATAGCCTTGGCATATTACAATATTCTAGCTTGTACTATGTTATGCTATGTTTTATTTTTTGGTGCTGTGTATTGCCTCTTAATTTGCTTTTGTAAGTGCTTTATTCTGCCTGTAACTGCTTAATCAAGTGCTCTATCTGCCTGACAAAGGGAAAAGGCATTATCATGTTCAGATACCATTTTGATATTACTAGGTCACGTTAATGACCTTTTAGATATGACTAGGAAGTGCTTAAGACTGTGTTGGGATATTTCTATGCTATTCTTGATGTCTAGATAGCCTTGGCAGAATATAATGTCCCAGTTTTCTCTGTAAAGTCAACTCCAGTTATAAGGTGCTCTGCATAATCATTTAAATAACCTGGCTAAGCACATTATTTACCTCTATTTGCTTTATTATTGCTATATAGGACTTAATATTCCTCTGTCTGTTGATTCACTATTTCTGTTAATTCCCCTATCCTCTCTACCAGATTGGGGTACTGTTGTAGAGCTGTTTTTTGTAGAGTAACTGTATTATTAACCCTGTATTATTTCATAATTTTAAACTGCAATATCCAATTACTGTACCTCTGCTGCCTTTTACTACTACTCTCCTACACTGCTCTCCCTTTATATTTCCCCTCCTTCTGTGTCTATTTCTTTGCTCTCTACTACTGCTTTCTACTACTTCTGCTTTCTACTACTCTCCTACACTGCTCTTCCTTTATATTTTCCCTCCTTCCGTGTCTATTTCTTTAAGCTCTCTATCTTCCTTAAACTCTCCCATTTTATTTCCCCTCTGCTTCTGTGTCTATTCCTTGAGCTCTCTATCTTCCTACTATACTACCTCTACATCTACGCCTTAAGCTCTGTATTACCTACTACACTACTAGCATGTTTCTCCTCCTCTCCTGAATAACTCCCTTGTACTCCTTCCTCTATTCACCTGCAACTATAACCTCCTATAGAACATAATCCTAGATTATCTCTCATCCCATTTTACAGTTCCTCTCACCAGAAGCTCCCTCCAGAAGCTCCCTCCCTACCTCAAAAGGCTAAGGAATACCTCCTGCAATTACCTCTGAAATTTCCCTGGAGCTGTCGGCTAAAATTGGGCTAAAGGATTACTGTGAAGACTGCCCTAAAGTAAATATTGTGAATGTAGGCAGCCTTAAACCAACTACTGTCTTTGTAACTACCTACTCAATAACTCTTGTATTTTTCTTTAACTTCCCTTATAAGCGATTCAGCAGCCTACCGAATGAAAATACTCCCCCCCAGGTCAACTGAGTCCTAGATATTTCTCTCAGTGAAGGTTAGGTGTCCTGCACCCCCTTCCTGCCTGCTTTCTTCTATTTCACCACTAGGTGGCAGCACCTACCAACCATAAGACAAACAATCAAACCAAAAACCACCTCCAGAGGAAGCCTTAATAGGCAAAAATAGTAAAATGAAAAAAAGGGCTTCCACCACAGCAAAAAGTTCACTAAGAAATTCTGTTAAAATTTAGGCTTTAATAAAATGAAGAAATAAAAAGCACAAATTGTGCTGTTCAAGTTGCAGGTCAAACAGGATAAGCGCTTTCAGTTAAAAAACCTTCTTCAGATCCTAGTGACCATAAGACGGTACATCTTTTATCTTACTTGGCTCCTCTCCTATGACGCTGACTAAATAGCTTAAAGAGCCGTTATTATCACTGTCAATATCCTGGTAATTTACCCGCTGAACAGAATTCCATAACTAATTTGAATTCATTATTTTCATTCCTGTAAGTTATTTATCCCTATCTAATTTTACATCTACTATACCTGCTTACCTTTCTATCTCTTTTGCTGTGACTGATACTTTTCTTTCTGTTCTTCCCCACTCCGTTTGTCCTGCGGGCTCACTCCGTTCCCCTACCCTACCCCAAATTCCCACCCACCCCACTACCTCTACACTTATACCCACATAGCCGCTCCTACTTCCTCTCCAACTACTAAACTCCACCCCTTCCTCTTCCTATCCCCTCCCCTTCACAACTTCCTTTCACCACAAATCCCACTTCATTCTCAGCCTTATTCAATACACTACACATCCCTCTTCTTCCTTAGTGTTAACCATATAACTCTCAAGGAACCTAAACATGTCTTCAAAATACACATCCTTCTCAATTCAACTACTTGTCTTACTGAACATAACCTTCATCTACTACCTTACCCAGCCTAACACCCTAACTCACATCCCACTCTTTCACACAACCTGCTCTCTCAACACACCTCACTCCTACATTGTCATACCAATATCTCCTACACTTTATCCCATCAACCACAATCTATGCTTTCATTACAAGCTTATCTTACCTTATAAAACCTCAACTCCCACTCTACCAACCACATCTCCCACAACTCCTATTACTTATGAAAAAAAACCCAAACACTTCTTCTACATAAGGCAACTTCTAACATCTCTACTAACCCTAACTCAGGCCCAAACACCTCTCCCTCTACATCTAAATCCATCCTACTAGCATCCCTCAATGCACAAAGCTTAGCAAACAAAGTTCCAAACCTGCAAGCCTGGCTACACCATAACAAACCAGACATCTTAGCCATATCTGAAACCTGGTTAAAACCACATATAAAAGATGTGGAGATAGTACCACCTAACTACGCCATTATCAGAGCAGACAGAACACAAAAAAGGTGGTGTAGCTCTACTCTTCTCATCCTCTCTATGCATTACTCCCTACAATATAGCTATTCCCCAATTCAGCAACACAGAATTAATACTAGCCCAACTTTGTTTAAATAAACACAAAAATATATGCATAGCCTCCCTCTACATTCCCCCTGGTGACAATATCTCTGTACTTGAAGATATCCTCTCCTGGTTTTCTACCAATATATCTAATGAAACTATCATCATGGAAGACACCAACATTAATTCATCCTCCATTCATTCCCATACCCCCTCCCTTAACATCAACCTGTATAACTACTCTCAACTCATCAACTCCACTACTAGGCCCTCTAAAGACTTTACTACTGGCAGTATTCTAGACTGGATCTTAGTCTCTCACCCCCACTACTACCCTGATAGTGGAACTCTTCCTGACTCCCTTAGTGACCACCTTCCCATCCTTGCTACACGTCTTCCTTCTCCCTTACAAGTTACTCATAATACTTCAACCCAGAAGCCTTCTCTGACGCCCTAAAATTACTTAACTTGTACCCCCTAAGAACTCTACCCCTAGAAAATGCTATCGCTCACTTTAATTCTACTTTCCTAAATCTTTTAGCTACTCATGCTCCCTTTAAAACCAGAAGAATAAAAAACAAAACTACCCCCTGGCTAACAAAAAGCCCACTAACAACCATGCGACTTAGAGACAAAGCCTGGGCACGCTATCAAAAGCACAAATCTCCCACTACCCTCAATGAGTACAAAACTCTTCGTAACACGGTTAAAAAGCTTATCACAGCAGACCGTCAAAACTACTTCTCCTCACTTCAAAGTAAACATAAAACTGACCCACAAAAATTCTGGAGAGGTATAACCTCCCTCTTAAAACCTGGTATAACTGAAAACCCAAACCCTAACCCAAATGTACAAGACAATGATCTTGCCACTCAATTTAACTCTTTTTTATTGACTGCATTTCCAAACTAACCTCTTCCTTCTCTAACAACTATCCACCTCCTACTTCCACTTGTCCTCTCCCAACACCCCCCATCTCCACTCTATCATTCTATAACCTCTCAACCTACTACCTCTCAACTCCCTACATTCTCCCTGAAACCAATCCCTACTTCTACTATAAAAAAACTCCTGCAGAGGCTAAAACCATGCACCAATGCCCCCGATAACATTCCCTCACATTTCTTCAGCATAGCTGCTGATGCCATCGCCCTCCCAGTTAGTATCCTAATCAACCACTCTATCCAAGAAGATCATGTTCCACAACTCTGGAAAAAGGCTTTTATCATTCCCCTTCACAAAGGAGGTAATAATACTAACATTACCAACTTCCGGCCCATCGCCATCCTCTCTCCTATTTCAAAAATTCTAGAGCAATGTATCCATCTTCAACTCCTTCCCTATTTATTAGACAACAACCTACTAACTCCTACTCAACACAGTTTCCGACCTAATCATAGCACTATGACAGCCCTCCTATCATTCCTTGAAACTGTGAATAAAGCTAGAGATTCTGGTCTCACTGTATCTACCATCCTACTCGATCTCTCCAAGGCCTTTGACACTATCTCCCATAACCTACTACTTACTAAACTAAATCTATCACCTTCAACTCTCAATTGGTTCACCAGCTATCTGTCAAACAGGCAACAAGCTGTCAAGTGGAAAAAAGCCACCTCCTCCTTCCTAAACACCCCCACAGGTGTCCCACAAGGTTCCATATTAGGCCACCTCCTCTTTAATATATTCATTAATGATTATTACGACTCTATCCCCTATGCTAACATCATCCAATATGCAGATGATTCTACAATCATCTGTGCTGCCTCTTCCATCCCAGCTCTCCTGAAGCTGACTCAAGATGCCTTCTCCACCACAGAACAGTGGATTAAAGACAACCATCTTGCACTTAATGCTGCTAAATCAAAACTAATGATATTTACCCCCTCTAAAATCAGCACATTTGATAGTCAACTATTCTCAATCACCAGTCAAAATAACACACCACTTGAACTGGTATCTAAAACCAAACTACTAGGAGTTCAAATTGACGACAAGCTTAAATTCTACTCCCATCTACTACTAAACATTATAAAAACCCACCAAAAACTTGGCCTGCTCTACCGACACAAGCGATACCTCTCGCCAGCTACCAAGCTCACTCTCTCTACCACATTTCTCTTATCCTCCCTTCTGTATGGTGCCCCTCTTTTAACAAATCTACAATCATCTCTCAAAACAAAACTATTCACTTGTTATAATAAAATAGCCAGATTTGCCACTAGCAACAAATCTTCAACCCATCACTGCGCACCACTCCACAAACTAAATTAGCTTGAACTTCCCAACTACCTCTCCTATACTCAGCTCACCTATGCTCACAAACTCATTTTTCAGCCATCCCTCTGTCCCTCCCTCTCTACTACCTTTAAAATGCACCACACACAAAGACTTCTTAGATCTACTAATCAAAACCTAATAGAAGTCTACAGACCCCTTCGTCCCCCAGGACAAAACCTCCTATCCTTCTCCCTAGCACGCCTATGGAAGTCCTCCCTCCCTCCATTTGTACCATCACTAGCCTCCCTACCTTTAAAAAATCACTCCACTCCCACCTAACATCCACATGGGAATGTTCCTGCTCCGACCCCACATAATCACTCTCCACTTTCTACAGTCTTCCATCTCATACATTCTTTATTGAAGCTAGTAATCAATTTCTTAATAATACCTATTATCCTGAAAGCCTTCTGCATCTATCTACTCACTTCCTAATCCTTCTAGAATAATGCTCTCCAAAAAAAAAAAAAAAATATATATATATATATATATATATATATATATATATATATATATATATATATATATAATTTTGTTTTTTTAACTTTTGTGATTGTAACCTCAGTACTTTGTTATGTCTTGTAATGTTATGTTTTGGTTGTTATGTTTGAAATGTAAATCTCTGCAATCTTTGTGTAATGTGTGTTGGAGCTTTTCTCCCCAGGACTCCATTGAAAAAGGGTTATTTTGGCTCAATGGGCTATCCTGGTTAACCAACAGCAAATAAATAAATAAAATAAATAAATATATATGTGTGTGTGTGTGTGTGTGTGTGTGTGTGTGTGTGTGTGTGTGTGTGTGCGTCTGTTTATATATATATATATATATATATATATATATATATATATATATATATATAAAATGCTACCGATCCTACATGCTCTTCTGAAAATGTATAGTCTCTAAACTCTGCATTCCCCTCCTGCAGATTCCTTCACAACTGCCTTTTGCAAAACATTCTGCTCTTCCAAGGACCTGTACCTTCATGCTTCATCTTCTCCACTACTTTGTCTTCCTCTAGTTTGTTTTATTTTCCTTCTCAGCAGCTATCCACAACCCTTTACCCTTAGGTTCATAAGTAGTAACAGTGTCTGCAGTTCAGGTGACCATTGAGGAACTCAGCCCAGTTTCCCAATTTTCCCCAAGAACAGTCTGATTAATGACCTAATCACAGTCACACAGTAGACAAGTGTGATCAAGTGCCATCTCTGCCCTCACCTACTAGTTCTACTTACACCTATACAGATATACATACATGTATGTCACTCACATGTGCAACATACATATGTTACACAAACACACACATATATATCCAAAAAAGAAGAAGAACGTACCAGACCACAGCCAAATCGATCATAGAAATTTATTGCACAGAAGATAAAAAACAGGTTAGCGCTTTCACAGCATCAAAGCTGCTTCATCAGACAATGCATTCTAGCCTGTTCTGCCTGCTGTTTTGGCATCTTCCAGTAGTGTGACCTCCATTTGTCAGCTAATACAAACACTGTGGGGCATCCCTATAGCAGTTCTCTACCAGCAAGCTGGATCTGCAAAAGTCTGTCGCTGGTTTACTTAAAGTACAGGAATGTTACAGTGTATGTTAATGATTTAACCCTTCTATGATTGTAAATTTCATTAGAATGTATTCAGGGAGTGCACACTACTGGTAACCCCCCACCAGAGATCTCTCTAAACCCAACACTTTCTAGTTTGGAATCATTGTTTTACTCAGTCTTCTCCTTCTCAATACACTTGTCCATATTTCTCCCACTCCATACTCACTCCTGGCATAAGGTTTCTATTTCCTCTAAGAATACATAGGCTACAAAATTATCAGCTGCATAGATACTTTTCACAGTACCTGGTAGTCTAAGTGACTGTTCCTTGCTGTGCAGTTATATAGAACATGGCTCTGCAGTTATTTCTGTTTTTGCCCTCCCCGTTCGTACCTCACTCCTCCTACTGCTGTCTTCTTCTGAATTTGCTGAACTCTGCTCAGTTATAAATCTCCTTACCTTCTAGCTGCTCTTCTGCTAGACCTTTCTTTTTACCTTGTTCTCGCTCTCATCAGAGAATTTGAATTGGCTTATTCTTAACCCTACCTAAAAAGTAGCTTAAATCTGCCCTCTAATCTTTGAAATTTTACCATCAAAACAACCCCAAAATTGTATTACCTATAGCATACTAACTGTAAAAAGTGTAATACAAAATGACATAATCTAAAGGCTTCACTTTCTATAAACTGAACCTATAAGCTAACAAAATTAAATGCATAAAAAAGTGCCATAATACCTACCTAACTGCTCTAAGGCAGACTAGAAAACCTTGGGATTTGCAATAGCCCCGCTCTGTTCGCCCTCGCTACGCTCCGGCTCACTGCGCTCCCGTCCCTGCCCCCAATTCCTACCCACCCCCACTACCTCTACATATTTACCTGATTAGCCACTCCCCCACCTACTAGCTCCTATCACCTCTTGCTGTGATAATTATTCCCCACCCAAACCCTCTACCTACATCTCACCAGCACTTATCAACTTTCATCTGGCAGCCTTCCATCTCCTTCCAATACAGTTACCTAACCACACTATCTTCTGGTACTGCAATTCCAGGAATAACATTTTCTTATCTCTCATGCCACATCCCAAACAATGTTGCACTGCTTTTTACTATCCCTCCTATTAGCCTCATACTTCCTTACCTTATATGAAAATCAGTCTCTCACAGGACTTCAAGTTCCAAAGGCCCATATTATCACCCAAGTTGTCAATCATCCCACATTCAACCATACTTACAGTACCAGAACATATCCAACATCTTGTTCTCACTTCCTACACATCAACTCTAGGAAAATTAGCACTAGAATCAAACTCTGCCACAAACGTGTAGACAAATTCCTGAAACTTAACTTCAAGCTTAGGCCTAGCCTATTACTTGGTGGAGACATACACCCCAACCCTGGCCCATCCACCTTAGACACATACCCCCTCTACATGTAACCCAAACTACAAACCTACAATTTCCAGGCCATCTAACTCTCTCTTAATCTGTCATCTTAATATTAGAAGCATTAATAACAAGGTACATGAACTGCATGCACTCCTTGCTGTTCATGCTCCTGAGATTCTCTGTCTATCAGAGAACTGGTTAAAACCTACCACTACAAACAATGAAGTACTACCTCCTGGGTATAACATACATAGGCTGGACCGTGCTTCCAGGAAGGGGGTTAGGGTAGCTATACTCTATAAATCAGAGTTGAATGTAACCACAGATGTAGTACAACCACCTCAGATTAACAGCTTAGAGATTCTAGCCACCAAACTGCAACTTAACAAAAGTAAATGCATTTATATCATCTGCATGTATATTCCCCCAGGTAACAATATAGCTACACTTGAAGACACCTTACACCGGATATCTAGTCACTACCCCCAAGAAACTCTACTTCTCGGAGACTTCAATATAGATTGGGCCACCTGTTCATCAGAATCCCCAACCACCCATATTAACCTACACTCATTTACACAAATCATTAACACTCCTACTCAGGTAGGTAAGCCCAACCAAAAAGAAAACATAATTGATTGGGTACTCATCAATAGTCACCCCCATCTGTACACCTCTGGTACCCTCCCTGATAGTCTAAGTGATCACCATCTCACATATATAATTAAGCACAAAGCTATCAATCCCCAACAAACCTTACTAAGAAATGTTAGAAATAACAAAAACTTTGACTCAGGAACTAAAATCATGTAATTGGTCTATTTTAAAACTCCTCCCCTTAGAGGAAGCAGTTGTGTACTTTAACAATAAATTCCTTGAGATCCTTGACTTACACGCACCTATTCACTCAAAAAGCAGAAAGGCAAAAACTGCACCATGGCTTTCAAAAGAGACTAGACTCAAAATTAGCCTTAGAAACAAAGCCTGGGCTTTATAGCATTCAACTACCCCCCCCCCCAAGATCAAATGAAATACAGGCAACTTAGGAACGAAACTAAAAAATTCATACTACAAGACAAAAAACAATACTACTGCAAATTACAGACAGAAATCAAAATAACCCTCAGAAGTTTTGGGCAGGCTTGAATAAACCCCTATTTCCTGGACAAACTACTACCCCCATCCCAGTTACCACTACTGATAAACCCCCAGAGGATGTTTCAAATAGTTTTAACAGATTATTTACCGAGACAATTCTGGTCCTAGCCAGCCAACTACCTCCTAGCTCCCTTGGCCCAGAAAGTACCACCTCTATAAACCTACTCTCATTTAGTTTTCAAACTGTCACCACATCACTTATCTGTACCCTAATCAAAAAACTAAAACCCACCACACTATTGGCTGACCAACTTCCTGCTGAATACCTACAAAAATCAGCTGATGCTATTGCATACCCGGTATCGATACTTACCAATCGAACCATAGAAGAAGCTAAAATTCCCACTATTTGGAAAATATCCTATGTAATCCCACTCCATAAAGGAGATAGCTCTACTGAATTCTCCAACTATAGGCCTATAGCTATACTCTCTCCAATTGCAAAGATTATGGAAAAATGTATTCAGAGACAGTTCATGCACCACCTAATCAATAACCACCTCATGGCAGATACCCAGAATGGTTTCAGACCTCACCACAGTACTACCTCAGCCCTACTTGCCTTTACCAACACCATAAACCATAATCAAAACAATAACCATATTGCTTCAGACCTCTTCTTGGATCTCTCCAAGGCATTCGATATGGTTGACCACCAACTATTAATCCACACCCTGCAAACACTCGGTCCAGATCCTAAAACCCTTCAGTGGTTTAAGTCCTATCTAAGTGGTAAACAGCAGGATATTCTTTGGCAGAATAAACTCTCTAACCTACTACCTAACACTCTTGGAGTACCACAAGGCTCTATACTAGGGCCCCTGTTATTTTCCATTTTCATCAACGATATGAATACTGTCATCCCAAAAGTCAGCTGTATCCAATATGCTGACGACTCTACCCTGATTTGCTTGGCCACATCCCCAGTAGAGTTACAGTTAGCCACCCAGACCACCTTTAACACAATAGAAAACTGGCTTTTCCAACGACATCTGATTCTAAATCCTAAAAAAACTAAAATGCTGTTATTATTACCTACACAAAGGTCTACTGCCATTAACTTTATAATAAAAGCAAATGATGGAATAATAATCTCCCCTGAACTCTCCACTAAACTATTAGGTGTCATTATAGATAATAATCTAAAATTCAACCTACATGTTAACCAATTGATCAAAACCATCAACAAAAAACTAGGATCACTTTACAGAATAAAAGCCTTCCTAACCCTCACAGCCAAAGTTGCCATAGCTCAATCTCACCTCCTCTCTACTCTTCTGTATGCATCCCCTCTTCTCTCTAATGTTAACAAGACTGTCATGAACAAACTCTCAATCTGTTATAACCACATTGCCAGGTTTGCCACTGGGCTGTCTTTTAGGACACATCACTGCATCAATCTAATCCAGCTTGGATGGCTTGAACTACCCAGTCTAATACTATATAACCAATTGGTTATGGCCCATAAAATCATATATAACCCTAACAATACCCCTGCACTTAAAGATCTTGTCACCCTCTATACTAATCCTAGATAGCTGCACTCCTCCAACAGACGCCTTATTCAGATATGTAAAACTAATAACTCAGCCGGTGACTCACTCTTCGCAAATTCTGTAGGTAGATCGTGAAACTCTCTACCAGCTATTACCTTACTCTCTTCACTTGGTCAGTTCAAACCTAGGCTCAAACACCACCTGGGAACAAACTGACTATGTCACTGTATCAAGCCTGGTTAACCTGTCTCTGGAATGTGTAAATCTGCTAGGTAGCTTACTATGTAATTTTATCCGATTCTCTCGCTGAATAACACTACCTGACGATTTGTTATAATGTTTGCTCTTCTAATCACTGAAAATATTCTATATGTAATTTGTATTGTCTGCCCATCTAATCTCTGTAAATAATATATTTGTAATATGTGACATGTTATGATGATTTGTTATTCCATGGAGCATTTAACCCGGGCTTCCGCTGAAAATGGACATGCATCCAGTCGGACTATCCCGGTCAACAAATGTGAAATAAAATAAATAAAATAAAATAAACATGCGTATGTTACACAAACACACACATAAATATCCAGAAAAGAAGAAGGTACCAGACCACAGACAAATAGATCATAAAAATTTATTGCACAAGAGATAAAAACCAGGTTAGCGCTTTCACAGCATCAAAGCTGCTTCATCAGACAATACATTCATCTAACTGCCTCTGTTTTAAACTAATTACAGCCAATGGCACAAGCATCTCCAATTAAGCACATAGTTGTATTTAAAGCAATAATGCTGTTACTAACACATTTTAAAATACTCATTCTAAAAATGTATGTATACTAATATTAACATTTCTATGACTTGAGTATTATATAAAAAGTTGTATACATATAACAAAAAATACATGTGTGCAGTCTTAACAATTTAAATAAACACTTTAATATTTATGACAGATAGGTTACCTTCTAATCGGTCTATTGGATAAAATGGGCTGGTTAGTGATTTTATCATTTAATCCCCTGCCCATAGTGGCTCTCATCCTTATTATCCACTCGAATTCCTTAGTTTCCACTATATTCTTAATGGCACCCTCCTATTACCTATATACACTTTCTCCATCACCAAAAACTTAAATGTATGTTGTGTTCCCATTTCCATCACATGTTTTGCAAGGGCATACATTTCTGCTTGTCTAGATGGATCATAAAGATGTTCTCTTATGCGGTTTCCAAACCTGTGAGTAGTCATGCCCACATAAAATGATTGGCAGAGAGTTTCAAGACTGACAGTAGATAATCAGAGAATGGAAAGAGAGATGGAACATCTGGAAAATAATTTTGCCAGTAGGGGATATAGCAGATGGGAAGTCAAGTCTATCATGTCAGTAGGGGATATAGCAGACGGGAAGTCAAGTCTATAGTGGAGGGAATTAAACATTCAAGAAATAAAGAGGCAAGACCATTTTTTTCTGAACAGCAGATTGAGATCCCACATAAAATAGAACCGAAAGGATTCATAGGTTCATAGGTTCATAGGTTTATACTAGGCTATCTGCCCTAGGGCATTTATAAGCCTAGCCAGAGTGTGTTTGGCTTTCACCACCCATTTTAAATTAATTTTGCTATGCCCTTTTTCGAGGTTAGTATACTGTGCCTCTGTCTAACAGTGAGACATAAGTGATACCCGGGGTAAACCTACGATCACCCATCCACTCATCAAGATTCCTCTTGAAGAGAGTCAATGAGGGACTCTGCCTAACCTGGACTGGGATTTTATTCCAGAGTGAAGGGAGCCTCTGGGTTATGAATCTGTCCCTCCAGAATGTCCTATTTATTTCAGTGCTGAGGTTCAAGTCTCTCAAGCGCGTAGCTCGATGGGATTTGGATTTTCTGAGGTGCAGCATGTCCATTAATTCCGGGTTGGACATGGCTTTATACATCAGGCACAGATCGCCTCTGAGCAGGCGGTATGCCACTGAGTAGAGCTGGAGTTTCTTTAACCAGGCAGCATATGGCATCTGTTTGAGCCCTTTGATCCTCTTGGTGAGGTACTTTTGGGGTCTTTCCAGTTGCTGCAGGTGTCTGGTAAGGTACATCCCAAAAGGGGTATTGTACTCAATTATGGGCCTGATGAGGGATGAGTAAAGAGGCACGATGACCTCCCCTGATCTAGATGTGAATCCCTTCATGATTAGGTGGGCTATATAAAATGTTTTTCTGACCACTTTGGCCACATGGTTGTGAAATGAGAGATTGCTATCAACTTGGGTCCCCAGGTCCCTAATTACTTCTTCTGTACTTAATGGATTACCACCTATGTGGTAATTTGTGGGCACTTTGTTTTTGCCAAAGGGGATGACTATACACTTTTTGGCGTTTAGCTTGAGGCCATGGCTCTGGCACCAGTTGTCTGTTTCTATGAGGCCCTTTTGGAGGATGCTTGTGTCGGCTGGAGAGTCGATTATGGCGCCCAGTTTGCAGTCATCTACGAACTTGGTCAGCCACAGTCCTTCTATGTTGGCCTGTACCTCCGAGAAATATATACCGAGCAAGAGAGGTCCCAGGACTGAGCCTTGTGGGATGCTACTTGTAACTGGTTTGGAGTCTGACATGGCTCCAGCAATTCTAACCATGTGCGTTCTGTCCTTGAGCCAGTTTGCAACCCATCTAGTGACATAGGGGTTTATATTTAAGCTGGTGAGCTTATCTATAATGCCCAAGTGGGGTATTGTATCGAAGGCTTTTGCGAGGTCCAGGTAGGCTGTGTGGACCACCTTCCCCTCATCAATGGCCTTGGTGACTGTTTCAAAGAAATTGACTAGGTTTAAGAGGCAGGATCTGCCCTTAACAAAGCCAAACTGGGTAGGATCCAGTGTCTGTAGGTCCCCAATATCTTTATTTATGAGGTCCATGATGATCCTTTCCATAGCTTTGCAGACCAAGCTAGTCAGGCTTATGGGGCAATAGTCTCCAGGATCCGTTGAGGCACCACCTTTATGGAGAGGGACCACTGTTGCTGTACGCCACTCTTTGGGTACATATCCTGTAGTAAGGCTGGGATTGAACAGTAGTTTTATGTTTGGGTTTAGCTCTTCTTGGAGTTCATGTAGGACGCAGCCCAGGACACCGTCTGGTCCCATTGATGCTGTGTTTTTTGCTTTGGAGAGGGTGGCTCTTACCTGAGCATCTGAGATGTCAGGGGGGCAGCACTATGCTGGGATAGATATTTGCCCTTTTGGTGGGGGGGGGAGTTTGCGCTGAACCTGTCAGCTAGGATGTTGGCAATGTCTGTGGGTTCGATGTATTTTTTGTAATTTTGGAGTAATTCTGAGTATATCTGGGAATTTCCACCCAGGTTCCTAACGCAACTAAAGAAAGCCTTGTGATTATCCTTAGTGTCCTGTGCAGTTTTTCTCTCGAAGACGATTTTATGAGTGCCCGTAGTTTTTTGCTAATACTTATCAGAGATGCCTTCCCTTTTTGGGATTTTGCTCTATCATGTAGTAGCTTCCTCCCTCTATTGTATAGTTTGTTTATGGCTGGGGTCCACCAGACAGGACGTCTGCCTTTGGAGGATTGGGTCTTGGTTTTATTTGGGATTGCATGATCCATGTATTCCTGAAGCTGTTCACAGAATGCATTTATAAAGGATTCTGTGGTCTGGGCCGTATTTTCCACAGGCTCGGGGGCTTTGAAGGATTCCACCTCGATTTTGAAAAATGTGAAATTTGCTTTAGAGAAGTTTTTCACTGTGGTTTTCTGGGCAGGGGGTGGGGTTGGGATGTGAATATCCAGTGAGATTAGTTTATGGTCTGATCTTACCAGTGAGGGATACACTTCTGGTCTGGAGCATAGAGTCCCCATGTTGGTTATGATCAGGTCCAGTATGTTTTCCCCTCTTGTGGGAGTGGTAACAAGTTGTTCCATAGCATTTGAGTTTATAAATTCTAGGAACCTTTGGGCTAGGGTGTTGGAGCTAGAGTAATGCTCCCAGTCTATGTTTGGGTAGTTGAAGTCGCCCAATATAATGGTGTTGGAGAGACCTTCATATTTTCCAGTGTTCTCAGGAAGGCCGAGTGGGGTTCCTGGGTTTGGGAGGGTGGTCTGTAGCAGGCTATAAACTGGAAGGCAGTTTTACCCACTGTTAGTTGCACATGGATAGTCTCTGATGCTTCGTGCTGTGCCACCAACCTGGAGGTGTGGGTATCTTTGACAAATATTGATACTCCCCCTCCTTTTGTGGTTCGGTCCAAGTTTTGGGGCCGAAAAGCATGATATGAGGTATAACCTGGTAGTGCTGGGGTGCTCTCGGGAGCCTTGAACCAGGTTTCTGTTACTGCACAGATATCGATGTTCTCCATGCTAAGGAGAGTTTCAAGTGTGTGCATCTTGAGGTTTAGACTTCTGGCGTTGAGTAGCATTACTCTTAGTTTCTTATCCCTTGTGATACCTATGGAGGTGGGTTTGTCTTCTGAGCCTTGCCTAAAAAAGACATTATGGGGGAAGCAAGAGCCTTTGCCAATATCCGAAAGCCCAGAGGTGACAGGTGCAAGCCCATTTACATATGTAAGTAACATTAAGTTGTTATAGAACATCTTCAGTAGGAATTGGAATATATTATGTGCTGATGAACATGTAAGGGCTCTGGTGGAAGACTATCCACACTATGCATACAAAAATAAAAAATCATTAAAAAGACTATTATGTGGTCCTGGAAACAATAAAAGTAGCATCAACCCAGACCGTGGTGCTGAATATGGCACATTTCCCTGCAATAGGTGTAATTACTGTCATACTATTGATAGTAGTGGGAATTTTGTTCAAATGGACACTGGGAAAGAACTTAGTTTTAGGCTTAAAGCAGATTATAACACTACTAATATTGTGTATCTGGCTTACTGTATCTGCCAATTATTTTACGTGGGTATGACTACTCGCAGGTTTGGAGACCGCATAAGAGAACATCTTTATGATATATCTAGACAAGCAGAAATGTATGCCCTTGCAAAACATGTGATGGAAATGGGAACACAACATACATTTACGTTTTTGGTGATGGAGAAAGTGTAGATAGGTGATGTCGGGGGGGGGGGGTTGCCATTAGGAATATCGTGGAAACTAAGGAATTAGAGTGGATAATAAGGATGAGGCCCACTATGGGCAGGGGATTAAATAATAAAATCTCTATCCAGCCCATTTTATCCAATAGACCCCTTAGAAGGAGACCTATCTGTCATAAATATTAAAGTGTTTATTTAAATTGTTGAGGCTGCACACGTTTTTGTTATATGTATACAGCTTTTTGTATAATAATCATATAAATGTTAATATTAGCATACATACATTTTTAGAATGAATATTTTAAAATGTGTTAGTAACAGTGTTATTGCTTTAAATACAACTATGTGCTTAATTGGAGATGCTTGTGCATTGGCTATAATTAGTTTAAAACAGAGGCAGTTAGATGGATGTATTGTCTGATGAAGCAGCTTTGATGCTGTGAAAGTGCTAACCTGATTTTTATCTTTTGTGCAGTAAAGTTTATGATCGATTTGACTGTGGTCTGGTACCTTCTTCTTTTTTGGATATTGCTGACAGTTTGTGGAGAAGGATCGTTTACCTAAACCACCTGTATTTTGTATTTTACAGACATATATATGCATGTGTGTGTGTGTAAAGATATACACACACACACACACACACACACACACACACACACACACATATATATATATATATATATATATATATATATATATATATATATGAAGCTACTGATATACACACACATATATATATATATATATATATATATATATATATATATATATATGAAGCTACTGATATACACATATATATATATATATATATATATATATATATATATATATATATAGATAGATAGATGGAGAGATAGATATTTTTATTCTGTATGATCAAACATAATGTTGAAGTAAAAGCATGGGCAAAATATATAATTCTGGACAAATAATAAACTGCAAAATATCGAGAAAAGAAAACTATTTCTTCTCTCGATATTAACACTAACTGCCCCACCCCCCACCCCACCCTTAACATTGCCGTCCATTTCATCTGAATACTGCTAGTGTTTTATAGGAAAGTTTTTATTATGGTAAGGTGTAGTTATTGTGGGGGGAAGGGGAAGCATTAGGGTTAGGATTAACACTAATTTCTAAGATGGGCAGAGGGGCTCCACTACCCCTGCATCATCTTAGTATAGGTGCTAACCCTAACCCTAATTCTACCTCTTCCCTGAACCATAACCCTATGTTCTACCTTAATAAAAACCTTCATGTAACACTGCTAGTACACAAGATGCACTCACGCATAAACACACTTAAAACACTACATCTATCCCCTTACCTAACCCTGACTATAATCCAAAAATACACGCACTTGTATACAAGGATACAACACCTATCCTGTACCTTAACCTTAACTCACAAATACATGCATAAACACTCTCAGGCCCTCCAACCCCACAGACTATTCTCAACAAAGCATGCCATTAACATTTGTACCCATCAGCTATCCATGCCTCGACATTACACACCACCCCCTGCAGTTATCAACAAAACATATGTTTTAGAAAACTCAACGGAGCCATATAGTCTATGTTAGAATGCTGAATAGCAAAAATGTTGACATTCATAACATCAGTACTCCCTGATAAAATGGCACAATATTGACGTGGTTTTGTGATAAATCATTGAGGACTATAGTCACTAAACAATGACAGACACATGAGTTTCAGAGTTCATATACTTCAGAAAATACATACTAATGCACAACCTGTTACTCTACCAATCTTATACATTTATAATAGCAATATTTAAAATTCATGCCTGAGCTCAGGCTTTTGTCCCCCATTATTTTCTGCTTTGCCCAGAACTCTTGCATTAAGAGATTGATAGGTATGCACTGTCTACATCTGCTTTCAAAGTCTGTCTTCTTTAGTTTTTTAATTATCACTGGACATATCTTGCATAGCTAGGATTCATACAGTAACATAGTTTATGCTCTGACTTCTTGAGCCTCAAGACAATCAGATCTACTATTGCCACATACAGGAAAACATTTTTATCCTGAAATTGCACACACACTTCACCAATTCCACTTTATAGGCTCTTTTGCACATGCATCTATGTCAGTCCCCAACACTTTTGATCAAACCCCTTCAGTATGCATCACATTTTTGCTTTGCTAGATCCTTTACTCTCTCAGCGCAGCCCTCCATTATGTTCTACAAGTGTTTACCTCACTATCAGGTGGTCTTATTAAATCTCGCTCAGCTCAATACATCAGATATAATATTCATTGTATAGTAACCATGGGTAAGGTAAAATCACTTGAGAAATTATACATTAGCTAAAATCACTTGTAAAATTGTATGTGTGGGTTACAGAGATACAAACAATGCTTAAGCTGCACAGAGACCTTTACATTTACAATGCTTCAAGGCCTTGCAAGCTTCTCAACTTGCTAAAGCCTTTCAGCTTTTAATGATATAAGACTACTCGTTCAATTTCTACTCTATATTCTTACAGTTATGAATATAATCTAGCCCTCTTCCACCATGTGCCTCTCTTTCCTTTACCCATTGCTGTTTCCTGTGTCTATTTTTATTCCTACTTTAATTAGTCATTTTGATTACATTATTGCTTTTTTATGCACCCCTATTTTAGCTCTGCCTTCTCTAGCATTTATTAAAATTCTGAATATTTGCCTTATTGTTATAGATTCACCCTGCATCCACCAAGATAATATGTCAGTGCTAGTGTATCTTATACAAGGCCCCACAATTGTTAAAAGTAGTGTTATTTTACAAGCTTTAAAATATCCATTTTACACTGGAACTGCAAATATCACTTAACTCAACCATTCCCAAATGCTTCTATCATTGTACTATTCCTTTCTATAAATTCCTGTAAATGAATAGTTAACTAAAACATTGCCTTCCCACTCTCCATTATGTTCACCAGTTGTCAATATCCTTTCTTTAGCTTTCCAGCTAGCATTGTTTGCTCACCTTGAAATACTATGCATTTATTTCTGCTTAGAGGAAAATAGCCAATATTTCTTTTAAACACCTTTATTGCATCATCAGTCATCGTGCTTCGAGTCCAAGGCTTGTACAATTCATCTTCCCTGATCTGGCATTCCATTTGAATGTGTCACAATTTTATCTTGTCAGATATTCCCTTTCATCCTTTATATTTTAGCACTAGATGCCTCCTATGTATTTTAATTTCACAGACTGTAATGACTGCTTTTTTACACGCTGGTTCACATCCCATTCATAAAGGAATGCCTAGTGTCTATTAATCATCGGATCATAGGAAATTACTAGGCTATCGACCCGGAGGTCATTTTAAGCCTAGCCATTTCAACCCAATGTAATACTGTAGAGGTACTACTCACTATCCAAGATTGCATTTACTGAGGACTGCTCAAGTCCAGGAGGGTTGTGGGTGCTATCCCTGGTAAGAATTTACAGTGCTCCATCCCCTCATCCAGATTCCTATTAAATGGTGTCATAGAGCTTCTCTGTTTCACATGAACTGGTAGTCTGTTCTAAAGATGTGGCAGTCACTGGGAGATAAATCTGTCCCTCCAGCATGTCCTATTTAAGTTGAAGGCCATATTTAAGTCCCTGGAAAGGGTTGCCCTAGACCCATTCGATTTACAGATATGCAGTAAGTTCCTTAGGCTTGGGTCTTGAGTTTCTTTATAGGCCAGGCATAAGTCTCGCCTAAGAAGTCTATATGATATGGAGTATAGTGACAAGTATTTTAGTTGGACAATGGAAGGCACATGCTGGAGGCCTTTGATTTTCTTTGTTAGAAACCTCTGAAGTCTCTCTAATTTCTGTATATGCTTAGTATAGTGCATACCAAATGGGGCATTATACTCAATTATGGGCTGGATAAGTACCGAGTTTAGGGGGTTATAATTCTTTTGCTCTTGAGGCGATGCCTTTACTAATCAAGTGAACTACTTGGAAAGCTTTTCTTACAATGGTAGACACATGGTGTTTGAAGTTACGTCACATTCAACCTGCGATCCCAGGTCCCTTACCACTTCATGGGTACTTAGGGTATTGATATTGATTTGATAGTGTGAAGGGACATTGTTTGTGCTGAAGGTAATGATGATGCATTTCTTTGCATTCAGTTTCAGGCTGTGACTAATACACCAGTCACTGGTCTGTGTGAGACCATCCTGGAGTATATTGACATAATTTGTGGATTCAGTGATTGCACCTAGTTTGCAGTCATCTGCAAACTTGGTCAGCCACAACCCTTTAGTTTTGACCTGAACTTCTGAGAAGATTATACCAAACAGTGGAGGGCCCAGCACTGACCCCTGTGGTGCCCTGCTGGTAGCAGGTCTGCTGGTTGATGTGGCGTCACCCACTTTGATAATGTCTGCCCAGTTTTGTGAGCCAGATGGCAACCCATTTTACAAAGAAGGGGTTTACATTCAGTTTGCTAAGTTTATTGGTAATGCCTGAATGTGGGATTGTGTCAAAAGCCTTTGACAAGTTGAGGTATGCTAGATGCACAGATTTGCCCTCATAAATGGCCTTGGTCACACTTTCAAAGAAATCCATTAGATTTAACAGGCAGGATCTGCCCTTCATGAAGCCAAATTGGGTAGGGTCCAGGGTTTGGAGGTCACCTATGTTTTTATTTATGAGGTCCATAATGATACATTTAATAGCCTTACAGATGAGGCTGATCAGGCTTATGGGTCTGTAATTCCCTGGGTCTGTTGTTTGGCCACCTTTGTGGAGGGGAATAACTGGAGCTGTTCTCCATTCTACAGGAACAAACCCTGTGGTTAGGCTATGATTGAAAAGGTACTTAGTAGTGATGTTAGTTCATGTTTCAGCCTGTTTAGAAGACAGCCTGAGATGTCATCTGGTCCCATCGAAGCCATGTACTTTGCCTTGGACAGAGCTTTGTGGACCTGCTCTTCACATTGGGGGAGGGTTTGTTGTAAGTTAGGAGGGGATAAGGGAGTGAATTTTGCCAAACTTGTCTGGCAGCAGTTTCACTATCTCAGTGGGATCAGTGTGTGAGTGATACCGTTATCCACCATTTCTTCACATGTTTGGGTCCTGCTCTTTAGGTTATGTGCATAGCTGTAAAAGGCCTTATGGTTATCCTTGGCAGTACTTGCTAGGTTTCTCTCAAAGGAGCTCTTGGACAATTTGACAAGTTGTCTTATTTGACTATTAAGGCTTAAATCATATTCTTGGTTCCCTCGGACCTCATTTTTACTGGCCCGGTCCCCAGTACCCAATGTCCATTCCCATAAGGTCTACTAGCTACTAACCATCTCCATCAGCTTAACTATTTTTTGTTGGGGCTAGTTATGGATCTTGAGGGTGTCCTGTGGCATCAGCTCATTTGTGCTTTCATCCAGGGGGATATTTTTTGACCTATCAACTCCCTTTCCCTGCACTCCATGCTCATTGATTATGTCTAAGGGTAACTATTCTTATTTGACCACACTTCCACTTAGGGAGTGTGTTATTGAGCATCCTTCCACCTTGGGTGGGTAAGCCCATCCATTCTCCACTGCTTCTTAAATCACCCGTGCTGCTAATGTAATCATTTTGGCAGGGCCGTATTCAGGACTTAATCCCTCTACATCACCAAAGCAGCATAAACCATATTCTTTCTTAGGTTTGCAGCTCCTAAGTTCTTGTTACAATTGCATATTACAAGCTTGTGCTGTCCATACCTTTCATGCTCGTCACTTCTTTACATTTTGTGCATATGCAGCTAATGTATAGTCACATGCCTGATAACATGTCATATGCCATAGCTACAAGAAAGAAAACAAAAAATAAAACAACTTTACAATTCCTTGTAATCTGAGTCCTCACTCTATAGCATGTATTGTTATAAAGGAGACTGCAAAAGTGAACCCTTATACAACAGGTGCAGTCATACTTTATCCCCTTTCTTACTGTATTGCCTTGACCTTTCTCTTAATCTGTCAGTCTTACTTATGAATTTCATTTCTTTAAAAAAATCCACTACCTTTTTCCATTTTAATTTTATACACATACTTCAGTATTAGTCAGAATTTACTAATTTAAGTACATTTTTACCTTTGGTCTGCAGCAATTCTCCAACTGGACTTATTTTCCTTTTGTAGCTGCAACTCTTTCCTGTATGTGCCACTGGACCATTCAGGATAGTCCCACCTCTGGGAGGGGTCTCCATTATACATGTTATTCACTGTCCATTCTGTCTCAGCTTACTTAGCTCTTTCTTATACTTTCATAGGTACATAGGTGATTACTAAGCTAATAATCCCAGGCTATCTTTTGAAGGCTAGGCATGCATCCCTAGGTGATGATCAAACTCTGAACCTTGTGTCTAAGATGTAACCACCTTAACAATTAAGCTAGTTCCCAACCCAAATGTCTTTTACATAGAAGGACGCATTCCTTCCTCTTTTATTTCCCCCACTCTGACTTGTCCCAAAGACACCTCATGTTATCATTGTTCTTTTATCTAACTTGCTTCTTCTTCCTCTCCATTTGTCTCAACTTTTTTGAATAAAAAGTTCTAGATTTTGTGTTTGTGGCCTCTGTACTTCATTGTTAATTATCTTCTAACTTCTACATGAGAACACAGTAAGTAAGTGGCAGGTGTGTAGCAAGGAGTTTTGGAATTATGCATTGGTTTGCAGTATGTTACTCATGCCTGGATATTACATGTTTCATGACAGCATAACTGTCTAGTAATTAATTCAAATTCCTGCACATCTAACTACACAAAATAACTAAATAAAAATGAGCATGCCATGGGGTACATGGTGTGGACCTGTCAACATCTCTGGTAAATACAACTGATCATTATGTGGCATCTCTGCTCCTGCCACTCTGTGTAGCTTCTGTTACCAGCAGGGACATTTCTCAGGTATCACCTGTTACAGTTAATGGAAAAGCAACCTTCTTCCTCGGCATACCTATAGTTGGCCATAGGCATATGCCAACTAGGCAGCCACCTAGGGCACCACTCTAGCATGGGCCCTTTTCCAGTATTTACTTGTTTATTTTTTTGTACTAAAGAAATTATTTCTTTAAAATATGTTGAATGAATTCAGGAAAAATTGAAGAGTAAGACAAACTCTGAGGAAAGGGAAGAAAAAAGTAGTCTGGATGGTGTAGGTAGACCAGGATGGGGACATTGTGTGGTGTGTGTGTGTGTGTGTGTGTGTGTTTGGGGGGGGGGGGTGCTGTGGACCCTTTTTGCCTAGGGCAACAGTTGATCAAATGCCAGCCCTGGGAATACCACAAAAAACTTGTAGGAACTATGACCAGCAGGAAGACCTACATCTTTGATGGTCATCCATAACACCAATATATAACATACATGTATGATAGAGCTCAAAACAAAAGTGCTGTATAAAGTTTACTTTCGTCATTTTTCACCCATATCTCTCTTCAACTCATGGATTTATGATCCGGTCTTTTGCTTTATACTTATGGTACTTGCTTAGCACAGTATATATTAGCCTAGTACACACCTATGAATCTATATCTTCATCTTTCATCCTTACAATTTTCTTGCAGATTTATTTTCTCCAATACTCTGTGTGCAGGTTTCAGCTTTTCTGTAACATGATTCAGTAAGTCTGGTTCATTCAAGTCTTCTGATACCCCTTTTAAATGGTCACTCTATTTTACATATGTTGCACTTCTGTCTTTTTTCAGATTTCATATCATATATTTCATCCATGCACTCTCCTATGACAGCTCCCATATCAGTTTCTCATCTTCTCATATTTCTTATATCTTTGTATTTTTACTGCCTTTGAAAGGCAGGTTCTTCTGAAATACTGCCACATCCCATTCAGTATTTTAACAATTAAATGCACTTTTCTTTGTTTTAAAGATTGTTATTGATTGTAACATGAAAAGTATATAAAAAAGAGAAGTCAACATTATAAATTCATCCATCACCCATTTTTGCACATGATGGTTAGGATGAAACTTCAGCAGTGACAATGATCTAGAGCCAAAGTTTACACCACTGGATGGCTAGCCCTGCCACAGTAATTTTTCTACACCACACATATGGCCAATTTATAGTGTCCAATCCACCTACTGCATGTCACTGGAATGTGGGAGGAAACTGGACTAACCAGAGGAAACAACTTGTTACCACTCCCACAAGAGGGGAAAACATACTGGACCTGATCATCACCAACATAGGGACTCTATGCTCCAGACGAGAAGTGTATCCCTCACTGGTAAGATCAGACCATAAACTAATCTCACTGGATATTCACATCCCGACTCCACCCCCTGCCCTGAAAACCACAGTGAAAAACTCTAAAGCAAATTTCACACTCCTCAAAACCGAGGTGGAATCCTTCAAAGCCCCTGGGCCTGTGGAAAATACGGCCCAGACCGCAGAATCCTTTATAAGCGCATTCTATGAACACCTTCAGGAAAGCATGGATCATGCAATCCCAAATAAAACCAAGACCCAATCCTCCAAAGGCAGATGTCCTGTCTGCTAGACCCCAGCCATAAACAAACTATACAATAGAAGGAGGAAGCTACTACATGATAGAGCAAAATCCCAAAAAGGGAAGGCATCTCTGATCAGTATTAGCAAAAAACTACGGGCACTCATAAAATCGTCTAAGGCCAGCTTCGAGAGAAAAATTGCACAGGACACTAAGGATAATCACAAGGCTTTCTTTAGTTATGTTAGGAACCTGGGTGGGAATTCCCAGATATGCTCAGAATTACTCCAAAATGACAAAAAATACACTGAACCCACAGACATTGCCAACATCCTAGCTGACAGGTTCAGCGCAAACTCCCCCTTCCCACCAAAAGGGCAAATATCTATCCCAGCAGAGTGCTGCCCCCCTGACATCTCAGATGCTCAGGTAAGAGCTGCCCTCTCCAAAGCAAAAAACACAGCATCAATGGGACCAGACGGTGTCCCGGGCTGCATCCTACATGAACTCCAAGAAGAGCTAAACCCAAACATAAAACTACTGTTCAATCTCAGCCTTACTACAGGATATGTACCCAAAGAGTGGCGTACAGCAACAGCGGTCCCTCTCCACAAAGGTGGTGCCTCAATGGATCCTGGAAACTATCACCCCATAAGCCTGACTAGCTTGGTCTGCAAAGCTATGGAAAGGATCATCATGGACCTCATAAATAAAGATATTAGGGACCTACAGACACTGGATCCTACCCAGTTCGGCTTTGTTAAGGGCAGATCCTGCCTCTTAAACCTGGTTGATTTCTTTGAAACAGTCACCAAGGCCATTGACGAGGGGAAGGTGGTCCACACAGCCTACCTAGACCTCGCAAAAGCCTTTGATACAATACCCCACTCGGGCATTATAGATAAGATCACCAGCTTAAATAGAAACCCCTATGTCACTAGATGGGCTGCAAACTGGCTCAAGGACAGAACCCACATGGTTAGAATTGCTGGAGCCATGTCAGACTCCAAACCAGTTACAAGTGGCATCCCACAAGGCTCAGTCCTGGGACCTCTCTTGTTCGGTATATATTTCTCGGAGGTACAGGCCAACACGGAAGGACTGTGGCTGACCAAGTTCGCAGATGACTGCAAACTGGGCGCCATAATTGACTCTCCAGCCGACACAAGCATCCTCCAAAAGGGCCTCATAGAAACAGACAACTGGTGCCAGAGCCATGGCCTCAAGCTAAACACCAAAAAGTGTATAGTCATCCCCTTTGTCAAAAACAAAGTGCCCACAAATTACCACATAGGTGGTAATCCATTAAATACAGAAGAAGTAATTAGGGATCTGGGGACCCAAGTTGTTAGCAATCTCTCATTTGACAACCACGTGGCCAAAGTGGTTAGAAAAACATTTTATATAGCCCACCTAATCATGAAGGGATTCACATCTAGATCAGGGGAGGTCATCGTGCCTCTTTACTCATTCCTCATCAGGCTCATAATTGAGTACAATGCCCCTTTTGGAATGTACCTTACCAGACACCTGCAGCAACTGGAAAGACCCCAAAAGTACCTCACCAAGAGGATCAAAGGGTTCAAACATATGCCATATGCTGCCCGGTTAAAGAAACTCCAGCTCTACTCAGTGGCATACCGCCTACTCAGAGGCGATCTGTGCCTGACGTATAAAGCCATGTCCAACCCGGAATTAATGGACATGCTGCACCTCAGAAAATCCAAATCCCATCGAGCTATGCGCTCGGGAGACTTGAACCTCAGCACTGAAATAAACAGGACATGCTGGAGGGACAGATTCATAACCCAGAGGCTCCCTTCACTCTGGAATAAAATCCCAGTCCAGGTTAGGCAGAGTCCCTGAATGACTTTCTTCAAGAGGAATCTTGATGAGTGGATGGGAGATCGTAGGTTTACCCCAGGTATCACATCTGTGTCACTGTTAAACATTGGCACAGTATACTAACCTCAAAAAAGGGCATAGCAAAATTAATTTAAAATGGGTGGCGAAAGCCAAACACACTCTGGCTAGGCTTATAAATGCCCTAGGGCAGATAGCCTAGTATGAACCTATGAACCTATGAACCTATGAAACCCACACAAGCTCCACGGATCCAGTTTTGGCATCCTGCAGTCTACAAAAGCAATAGGAAGGAGAAAGAGATACTCTAAGGGCCTCCATTTTTATGTTTTTTCATAATTTACTGTTGTCTGCACTTTTTTGTCATTTTTAATTTATCTGCACTTATTTAAACTGCATTTGTCTTAATATTGCTAGACATGCTAGTGTGCTAGCTTGTACTGCATTTAAAGTGTTTTTACTGTTTTAACTGCTTTTCGGCAAAAAAAAAAGTATTAAACTTGATTCCTGCCTTTCCTGGAACTAGTCTAGTCCAGATACTGTTGCTGTATCCAGGACTGTTTTGTAAGTTTCTGAGCCTCCCAGACTTTTCTGTGTTGGAGGGAAGCCTTCTAGCTTATCAGTGGGAGTGGTAAACACTAGGTAGCCTATCTACCACAAGAAGCATGGTTTCTGGCCCAGAAACTGTAGTTTATTAGCCGTTTGGGCAGTCTTTCCATCCCTTTCAACTTTCTGGTTTAAAAGCCCAGGTTTGCACTTGTTTAAGCTCTCTGGGTCCAGTTTTGATGTCCTGCAGACTACAAGCGCAACAGGAAGGAGAAAGATATACTCTAAAGTGCCTCCATTTTATTTTTTTCATAATTTACTGCTCTCTACACTGATTTTTTGTCATTTTTAATTTATTTGCATTTATTTAAACAGTATTTTACTTAATATTGTTACACACTCAAGAGTGCTAGCTTGTACTGCATTTAAAGTGTTTTTGCTACTGTTTTAACAGATTTTCTGCAAAACAAAACAAAACAAAAAAAAATTCTAAGCTTGTTTCCCACCTTTCCTGTAACTAGTCTAGTCCAGATACAGACTTGCTGTATCCAGGACTATTTTGTAAGTTTCTGAGCCCCCCCAGATCTTTCTGCATTGGAGTAAAGGCTTCTAGCTTATCAATGGGAGTGGTAAGCACTAGGTAGCCTATCTACCACAAGAGGAGTGGTTTCTGGCCCATAAATTGTAGTTTATTGGCTGTATGGGCAGTTTTTCTATCCCTTTCAACTTTCTGGTTTAAAAGCCCATGTTTGCTTGGGTTTGTGTACTGAGCAGTGGTCCTCAGCTGAGGTAAACTATTACCGGTGCCAGAAAGCCATCTCTTCATTTTTTCTCTTAGAACATGCTTGTTCTTTTACTTCTTGCACTTTAGCTCAATCGGCTAGCACTTTAACAGACTTTTGTAGTATTTATTGTAGCACACTTAGCTGCTAACAGCACTAGCTGTTCCTACGTGGTAACAGCACCAGTACTTATTAGTTATGATTACCCCTCCTGGTGTGATTGTAGGGCAATTTCCTGTGCTTTCTCCTGCTATCCTGGTGTACTTGGATATTCTGAGACAGTGTGGCAACTGACTAATGCACACAGACAACCCTCTTCTCTTACCTCCCAACACTCATATATGTGAGAGATGCATTTATATCACCAAACTGGAAGCAGTGCATGCTCCAACCAAGACCAGATAAGCTGGTCAAGAGGAGAAGGTTAACATCTGCAACTCACTACATAGAACACACAGCCCTGCAAAACACCGACCATCATAACCTGCACATAGAAACACAAACCATGCACCCATCTTCATGGAGGTTCTCAATAAAAATTTACCCAAACAACAGAGACCCCTAAGACAGAAACACACTCAGCCAACACAACACAACACCAACCCCAGAACACATAGCTCACCACCACAGTGTGCCCGTCAACCCAAGCTCTTAAGGCAAAACACTTTGCCCAATGTACTAATCATAGGAGACTCAATTGTGAGGCACACTGATATCCCACAGACTAGGCTGAACAAGGAGAAGGTGACAGTCAGTTGTCTATCAGGTGTCATGATCCGCCACATAACACATGCACTCAGGTCACTCCACAAGTATAAATATGACTCAGTCATTGTCCATGTGGGTGTGAATGATCTGAGGCATACCTCCCTTGACTACATGAAGAGATGCGATGGAACTCTCGGATTATGTGGCCCAGGCAGGTATGACCCTAGCCCTGAGCAGTATTCTACCATCACCCAGAATGATACCACAGTATGAGCAGAAAATGTTTGACTTCAACAATTGGCTTAATTTCTGGTGTCATTCTAAAGGGATCCAGTATCTGTCTGCCAGGGATGATGGGATGACATGATTGACAGACCTTGATGCTTTGCCAGAGATTGCCTGCATCTGTCAACCCTGATATTCTGGGTTATGTCTAAGGCTCTTGCCTCCCCTATAGTGCCTTTTTTAGGCAGTGTTCCAAAGACCAAAATTCCACCACAACAGCTACAAACAAATGCAATCTGAGGATCATGCTGCTCAACGTTAGAAGTCTAAATCTCAAAATGCACTCACTCAAAGCTCTCCTGAAAATGTGCTCCCAGGCTACAACTCATTCCATACCTTTCAGCCCCAGAATACGGCCAGAAACTCCAAAGGTGGTGGTGTTTCCATATTCTTAAAGGATACGCACACCTCTAGACTGGTAGCCCAGCATAATGCATCTGAGATACTTCAGGTACAACTTACACTGGGTAAGATGGTAATACAAGTCATAGCCTGCTACAAAACCCCAAATATGTCCCTAGACTCTCACTCCAAGTTCCTAAGCAACCTGGAAGCTATCAATATCCAACCCAATACTCTCATACTGGGTGACTTCAACTACCCTTCCATCAACTGGGAAACCTATTCAAGTACCAATGTACAGGGCCAGTGCTTTCTGGAATTTATCAGTTCCAGTGCCCTGGACAAGCTCATTCTTGCCCGCACTAGAGGAAGCAACATCCTCAACCTGGTTATCACCAACATGGGAGAACGTTACTCCACACCTATAGTCAGTTCCTCCCTGGTTAAATCTGAACACAAACTGATCACCATGGAAATCTCCATCTCACCTACAACCGCTGCTATGGTGACCAGCCTGAAAAACTTTTCTAAATCTGACTTTGTGCTCCTATAAACAGAGGCAGCTAACTTCTTGACACCCATGGCAATGGAAAATAGCTGCATGACTGCCGAATCATACATCAATGCACTGTACGAACACGTACACAAATGCATGGACCTTGCCATACCAAATAGAACTAAGACACTCTCCTCCAAAAAAGGAATTCAGTCTGGTAGTCCCCAGCCATCAGTAAACTCTACAACAGAAGAAAGAAACTGCTGCAGAACAAAATGAAGTCAAAAGACTGGAAAACCTCCCTTATTATCAGTCTCAACAAAAAGCTGAGATCCCTTGTCAAATCCTCTAAAGCCAGCTATGAAGGCAGAACTACGTCTGACACCAAAAACAGCCACAAAGCCTTCTATAGCTATATCAAAAACCTCCAAGGCAATACCTAGATTTGCTCTGAGTTATTGCACAATGGCACCTCCTATACTGAGCCAACAGATATAGCCAGCATACTGGTTGACAGATTCAGTGCCAACTTTACCCCTCCATCCCATGGGCCCTATCACAATACCAGAAGAAAGCCTAGTACCCACCATTTCTGTGGCACAGGTAAATGCTGCATTGTCTAAAGCCAAGAATGCAGTGTCTATGGGATCTGATAATATCCCTGTCTGCATCCTACATGAGCTGCAAAATGATCTGGTGTCACATCTGTGTGCCCTGTTCAGTCACAGCCTTACCTCAGGCTATATCCCTAATGAATGGTGCACTGCTAAGGTCATCCCACTCCATAAAGCGGGAGCAACTAAAGACCCTGGGAAATATTTCCCTATTAGCCTAATGAATCTGGTATGCAAAGCTATGGAGCACATCATCATGGACCTGCTTAACAAAGATATAGGGAGTCTCCAAATTCTTGACCCCACACAGTTTGGCTTTGTCAAGGGGAGATCCTGCCTGCCAAACCTGGTTGACTTCTTTGAGGTAGTCACCAAGGCTGTGGATGAGGGTAAGGTAGTGCCTACAGCCTACCTCACCCTGGCCAAAGCCTTTGATACCATTCCCCACTCAGGTATCATTGATAAACTTGGCAACAATCCTTACATCACTAAGTGAGTTGAAAATTGGCTCATAGACAGGACACACAGAGTGAAAGTTGTAGATTCCAAGTTAGACTGTTGACCAGTCATGAGTGGAATTCCACAGGGTTCATCCTGGGCCCTCTCCTGTTTGTTATTTACTTCTCAGATGTCCAGGCCAACACAAAAGGATTCTGGCTGACCAAGTTTGCTGATGACTACAAGCTAGGAGTCATTATCAACTCCCAAGTAATGCAGGCATCCTACAAAATGCTTCTCTGAGACCAATGACTGGTGTCAGAACCACGGCCTGAAGCTTAACACCAAAAAATGTATCATCCCCTTTGGAAAAAAAACTAATTTCCCACGAATTACCACATTGATGGGAACCCATTAAATACTGAGATACATAAATACATAAGAGATCTGGGCACTCAGGTCGACAGCCACCTCACCTTCAACCACCACATTGCCACTGTGGTTAGAAAGTCCTTCTATGTGGTACATCTTATAAACAAAGGTTTCACATCCAGGAAGAAAGAGGTCATCATCCCTCTCTACTCATCCCTCATTGGACCAGTCATTGAATATAATGCCCCATTTGGCATATACCTGACCAGACACCTGCAACAGCTGGAGAGGCTGCAAAAGTACCTCACAAAAAGGATCCTAGGCCTTAAACACATGTCCTACATGGACAGACCCAAGAAACTTCAGCTGTTCTCAGTCTCTTATAGTCTACTTAGAGGTGATCTCTGCTTAACTTACAAAACCATATCCGACCCAGCCCTACTTGAAATGCTACATCTAAAGAAATCCCAATCCCCCCGTGCCACACGCTCCAGAGATCACAGTTCATTACCACAATTAACAGAACATGCTGGAGGGACAGGTTCATCTCCCAGAGACTGCCCATACTCTGGAATAAGCATCCCATTCATGTCAAGCAGTGTACCTTGCTGGCCCTCTTAAAGAGAAATCTTGACAAGTGGATGGGTATCAGAAAGTTCACCTCAGGGATCACTCCAGTTGCCCTACTGGATAGGGGCACTGTGAACTAACATTGGGTGGCACTGTGCCTGGACAATTTTTTTGGGCTAGGCTTGTAAGGACTCCAGGGCCATTAGCCTAGTACACACCTATGAACTAAACACATGGAGGACATACAACCTCGGCATAGAAGGCACTGCAGCTGAGAATCGAACTGGGGAACCTTTTGCTATAAGGTGACAACACTATCCACTGCACCACTGTACTGCCAACATATTTAACAGTAATTTCTTCATTCAGTTCATGGTGCTCTTTGTAATTCTTGTATAAGATTATAATGCAACCATTTTCATAATATTGGTTAATTAACTGTTTGGCTACTAAATAACTATTTACAATATGGTGATGTTCTCCGCAGATAAAGGCCAGGGTTCATAAATGCTCACCGCATTATACTAAGTGAATTTGTGTGATAAGCAGAGTGAGAGCGATTCAAGAAAGACTGTAACACAAAAAGTCTGGCTGGAATATAGGTCACAGATGAGGTATATGTTAATCATCATATAATGAGCTGTGCTGTATGCTAATGAAAAAAAAGTATTGTAAGCCATGTTGCGCTCACAATAATAATGAACATGACCGTATGCTTGTGTTTATGCAGAGAAATATAAAAAAATGAACAAGAACAGGAATCTGTCTAGTTCCAACTTCATTACCATGAGGTTGTGGAAAAAAATAATAAAGCAAAGAAACTAGTGGTCTTAAAACTTCATTGATGACCTCAGTCAGAATAATTTCCAAAAATCATGAAACCCAGGTAGTGTTCCAAGGCAATACGGCTTCATTCATCACAGGCAAGTGATCCTCAGTAACAAAAAATCAGAAATATTTTAACAATGTTAAACATATCAGCTTTTACATGCTTAAAAGTAGGTGTGGAAAATGTTCATAGGTTCATAGGTTCATAGGTAGGTACTAGGCTATCGGCCCTAGGGCCCATACAAGCCTAGCCAAAAAATGTACCCTGGCTTTCGCCACCCAAGAAAATTATTTTCCTGTGCCCCTGTCGAGCAGAGCCACAGAAGTGATCCCCAGGGTGAATTTCCCATTTCCCATCCAATCATCAAGATTTTTCTTGAAGAGTGCTAATGAGGAGCTCTGTTTGACATAGATAGGTAGTCTGTTCCATGGCCTTGCAGACCAGGCTCGTCAGGCTAATGGGGCGGTAGTTCCCGGGGTCCATCGTGGCTCCCCCTTTGTGGAGTGGGATAACTGTCATGGTGCGCCATTCAGTGGGTACAAAGCCTGAGGTGAGGCTATGATTGAACATGGTACTTAGGTAGGGTGCCAGTTCATTCTGTACTTCATGTAGAACGCAGCCTGGGATATTGTCAGGTCCCATGGATGCTGTCTTCTTGGCTTTGGAGAGTGTGTTTTTTACCTGTGCAGCCGTGATTATAGGCACTTTGCATTCTTCTGGTATAGAGATGGGCCCTCTAGGGGGTGAGAGGGGGGTAAAGTTAGCACTGAACCTATCTGCTAGGATGTTGGCAATATCAGTTGGTTCTGTATATTTAGTGCCATTATGCTGTAACTCAGAGCAGATCTGAGTGTTCCCATTTAGATTCTTGACATAGCTATAGAATGCTTTGTGGTTGTCTTTAGAGTCAGCGGCAATTTTGTTTTCGTAACTAGCTTTGGAGGATTTTATGAGGGATCTCAGCTTCTTACTGAGGTTGACCAGGGAGTTCCTCCAGTCGTGGGATTTTACTCTTTTTTTCCAACAGTTTCTTTCTTCTGTTGTAGAGTTTGTTTATGGCAGAGGACCACCAGATTGGCTTCCTTTTTTTGGATGATAACATCTTGGTTCTATTAGGGATAGCATGATCCATGCAGTCGTGTAAGTGCTTATAAATTGCATTTGTGTAGGATTCGGCAGTCATACCTCTATTGTCCGTCTGCATGGGTGTCATGAAGTTTGCCAGTTCTGTCTTAAGTACGTTATTTTTAATTTTATTCAAGGCAAACAGTATAAACAGGGATGTAAAAGTACATTTTAGAACAACAAGCCCATAGCTCTTCTCCCTCCTTTTGCTAAGATCCTTGAAAAATGTGTTCACACACAAGTGTTATAATATGTATTAAATAATAACCTACAATCCCCTTCCCAACATGTTTTTAGGCCTAAACATAGCACCACTACAGCCCTTGTTAACTTCACTAATTCAATTAAGCAGTTCAGAAACAATGATCACCGTGTTTCCTCTATCTTTCTGGATATGTCAAAAGCTTTTGACACACTTTCCCACCAGACACTTTTCAACAAACTAGCCTCCCTAAATCTATTTAAGTCCACCCTGTTATGGTTTCTTAACTATTTATCAGACCGCCAACAAGCAGTCAAATGGAATCATGAATCATCACCCCTGCTAACTGTCTCATTCGGTGTACCCCAAGGGTCGATACTTAGTTCACTACTATTCTCCATATTTACAAATAAATTATCCACAGCCTCTCAAAATGCAACAGTTATGCAATATGCTGAAGATTTGTCCCTTATTTGCTCAGCACTCTCTATCTCTTCACTCCTTCAAACAACACAAAAATCCTTTGATGACATCAGAAGTTAACCTAACTGATGCTCAACTTGTTCTCAACCCAAATAAAACAAAGCTCATGCTCATTACTAATAACAAAATACATAGCCAGCATCCCTCCTTCACCATCCTTTCTTCCAATAATATTATAATAGAACGAGTAGACCACAACCTGAATTTTAACAAGTACCTAGCCATAACCACCAAAAAGGTACATTTCAAACTAGGCTCACTCTATAGGATCAAACATTTCCTAAATGACTTCACCAGATAAGCCATATCCAGAACCTGCCTATTTCCTCCCTTTATACTTCACCTATACTTACAAACCTCAGAAAAACAGAGTTAAATAAACTGGAGCCTGCTACAACAAAATAGTAACATGTGCATCAAACCTCCCTTACAGATCACACCACTGCAATGCATTACAGCATCTAAAATTGCTAGAATTTCCTAATTTTTTGACCTATAACCAACTAACCTTCACACACTACCTACTCAACCACCCAAATAGCTGTCCTTCTCTCAGATGCCTTCTTCAACCATACTCTAGCTCTAGAACATTAAGAGTCAACAACAAAGGCTCTAACCATTTATCTAAACTTTGGAATACACTACTTCAAGCAATAATTAATAGCATCAATACAACTAAATTTAAACATCTACTTAAGAAACACTCATCAACAACTGGATGTGCTCCTGTACAAGCCCAGGCCTGAATATACTATCTCTCTCATATAGCTCTACCAGGTCATTAAGCAATAACCCACGTCTGGGTTTGGGTAATGCTAGCTTTACCCACGGTTGGTGTGGTTTGGTCACAAGGGTGAAGCCCGAGTGACCAAACAAAGACAACCGTAGGTAAATCTAGCATTACCCACACCCAGATGTGGGTTATTGCTATTATACAATGACATTATTTAATAAAAATAATATTTACTTTTCTTAAATAATGCCTTTGTATAATACCTCTGTGGTGCCCTTCCACGGTTTTCCACTATTCTGGGGCTTTTTCTGATGTACTGCTCATGCGTATGGAACTTGTGTTCCCAAGCTTACGGAGTATATCAGCACTGTGTAGAGGAAGCAACGGAGAAAGGAAGATCTCTGTTGCTTTTTTAAAGCTATCTCGCTATGTTAAATGAGTTTAACATAGTGAGATACCTTTAAAAAAAACAGGTTCCTATCAGTTCATCGAAACTTCAGCAGTTTGAACACCATATGTTCGAACTGTGAAGTTTGAAAGCTGATTATCACGAAGCCGTGGAACACCGAATTCTTTCCCAGGGAAAAAATTTGGTTTGCCATTTCTGCAGCTTCGTGATTTTCAGCACTGTGGTGGAAAGTTACGGGTCAAGTTCAGGTAAGTGTGCGATTGTGAGGACGTTAGGGTTAGGGCGTGGGTTAGGTGAATTAGGGTTAGGGCATGGGTGAGGTGGGTGTGCGATAGTGACAGACTTTAGGGTTAGGGCAAGATAGGTGAGTTAGGGTTAGGGTGTGGGTTAGGTGAGTTAGGGTTAGGGCGCAGGTGAGGTGGGTGTGCGATAGCAACAGAATTTAGGATTAGGGTGGGATAGGTGAGTTAGGGTTAGGGCATGGGTAAGGTGAGTGTGCGATAGTGACGGACCTTAGGGTTAGGGTTTAGGTTAAGGTAAGTGGATAGATAGTAGTTTATGTACAGTTTAGTGCAGGGTTAGATTTAGGATTTTAAGTGTATGTGTGTGTGGATTGCTGTTTTTTTGGTGTGCTTGTGTTGTGTGTGTGTTTCTTGGAACAGCGATTTTTTCCCCTGGGAAAAAAAATCATTGTTCTAAGCCGTCAATGGTTTTGCACTTTGAGGTTAGAAGTTCAAACATATGGTGTTCGAACTTCTGCCGGTTCATCGAAGTGATATAGACCCAAAAAAAAACAACTGAGAAAGGAAGATCTCCATTCCCTTTTTAAAGCTATCTCGCTATGTTAAATGAGTTTAACATAGCAAAATATCTTATATCTCGCTATGGTAAATGTATAACATAGCGAGATTAAAGCAACAGAGATCCTCCTTTCTCCATTGCTACCTGTGCTCACACAGACAAATAAAATCAGGACATATACTAATGGAAAAAGTCTGCGCAACTGGACCTTTTTTCATTAGTATATGTCAGATTTACAATGGGCATGCTGGTTTGGCTGGCCAGTCAGTGTACATGTTTTGGAATGCTAATTGCCAGTCATTGTATAATATTACTTATTTGATCTCTCTTCCGGCTTTCTTCCTCCTCCCTCTAATTACTAGCATGAATTGACACAGAAAGTCCTGCCTCCTCCTTCATCTCAGTTTCTTACATATCTTGCTCTTTACCACAGCTGAGTCTAAGCACTGATCTTTTTACTCCTTACATTTGATAATACTTTACAAGGAATATATTTACTCCCATATGAGAAATCACTGCATGTATTAGATAAGTTACTCACTCAAGGCAGTCCTTAAAATGGAGAACATCGACATCTGTGCAGTGACAGAGACCTGGTTCAAGGCTCCAGAGAGCACCTCTGCATTATCAGGCTATAATTCATACCACACCTTTCGACCACCTAACAGGGACCAAAACACTAAAGGTGGAGGCATGTCCATATTCATTAAGGATTTCCACACCTCCAGGATAGTTGCTCAGCATAATGCATCCGAGATTATCTAAGTGCAACTAACTCTGGGAAAGACTGCAATCCAAACTGTAGCTTGCTACAGATCCCCCACCATGCCCCAGGATTCCCACTCCTAATTTCTTGATACACTGGAAAATATTAGGGTACAATCTAACACCCTAGTAATGGGCGATTTCAACTACCCCACCATTAACTGGGAAACTGCTCATGTACCAACGCTTTTGCTCAACGTTTTCTGGAATTCATAAATTCCAATGCCTTGGATCAACTTATCCACACCCCCACCAGGGGCAACAATATCCTAGAACTGGTCATTACCAACATGGGCAACCAGTGTTCCACACCAGAGGTCAATTCCTCGTTGGTCAGATCTGACCACAAGTTAATCACCCTAGACATCCACATTCCACCCCACCCATTAAGGAAAGCACTGTAACAAATTTCTCCAAAGCCAACTTCATGCTTCTTAAGACAGAAGTGGCAAACTTCACAACACCCATGCAGATGAACAATAGAGGTACAACTGCTGAATCTGACACAAATGCACTTTATAAGCGCTTACACACGTGCATGGATCGTGCAATCCCTAACAGAACCAAGATGCTATCCTCCAAAAAAAGGAAGTCAATCTGGTGGTCCCATGCCATAAACAAATTCTACAACAGAAGAAAAACACTGTTGCAAAAAAGAGTAAAAACCCATGATTGGAGGAACTCCCTGGTTAGCCTCAGTAAGAAGCTGAGATCCCTCATAAAATCCTCCAAAGCTAGTTACAAAAACAAAATCGCCACTGATTTTAAAGACAACCACAAAGCATTCTATAGCTATGTCAAGAATCTCAATGGCAACACTCAGATCTGCTCTGAGTTACAGCACAATGGCACTAAATATACAGAACCAACTAATATTGCCAACATCCTGGCAGATAGGTTCAGTGCTAACTTTACCCCCCCTCTCACCCCCTAAAGGGCCCATTTCTATACCAGAAGAATGCAAAGTTCCTGTAATCACGGCTGCACAGGTAAAAAACACACTCTCCAAAGCCAAGAGTACAGCATCCATGGGACCTGACAACATCCCAGGCTGCACTCTACATGAACTACAGAATAAACTGGCTCCCCACCTAAGTACCATGTTCTAGCATAGCCTCACCTCAGGCTTTGTACCCACTGAATGGTGCACAATGATGGTTATCCCACTCCACAATGGAGGATCCACCATGGACCCTGGGAACTATGGCCCCATTAGCCTGATGAGCCTGGTCTGCAAGGCTATGGAACGTATCATCATGGAACGTACAAACAATGACATTGGTAGTCTCCAAACTCTGGACCCCACCCAGTTTGGGTTTGTAAAAGGCAGATCATATCTCCTAAACCTGATTGACTTCTTTGAAGCGGTCACCAAAGCCGTAAATGAGGGTAAGGTGGTTCACACATCCTATCTAGATCTCGCCAAGGCTTTTGGCACCATCCCCCACTCTGGAATTATAGATAAACTCACTAAACTAGGTATAAATCACTATGTCACAAAGCTCTTTGCCAACTGGCTCTCTAACAGAACCCACACTGTGAATGTAGAAGACTCCAAATCTGACTTCAGACCAGTGACAAATGGAGTACCACAGGATTCATCCCTGGGTCATCTCTTGTTTGGTATCTACTTCTCTCAAGTACAGGCTAACACAGAAGGTCTTTGGCTAATGAAGTTCGAAGATAACTGCAAACTAGGAGCCATAATCAAAACTCCTAATGATGTGGACATCCTACAAAAGGACCTCACTGAGACAGATGCCTGGTGTCAAAGCAATGGCCTCAAGCTCAATGCCAAATGTGCATTGTCATCCCTTTTGGTAAAAACTCTGTACCCATGAACTACCACATAGGCAGTTGTCTACTTAACACCAAAAGTGAAATAAGAGAATTTGAGACACAGGTGGACAGTAGTGTCTCCATTGATAATCACATTGCCACAGTAGTCAGGAAATCCTTCTATGTGGCACACCTTATCAGAAAAGGATTCACATCCAGGAAAAAAGAGGTCATTGTTCCCCTCTACTCATCACTCATTAGACCCATTATAGAATATAGCGTCCCTTTTGGTATGTACCTCACAAGACATCTACAACAACTGGAAAGGCCACAGAAATATCTCACAAAGAGGATTACTGGCCTCAAACAGATGCCCTATGCAGACCGTCTCAAAAAACTCCAGCTTTACTCCATCGCATATCGCCTACTCAGAGGCGATCGCTGCCTAACATACAAAGCTATGTCAAACCCAGAGGTGTTGGACACGCTCCACTTAAAGAAATCCCAATCCCTCTGAGCTACATGCTCCAGTGACCTAAACCTTGTCACCACAATAAACAGAACATGCTGGAGGGATAAATTCCTGTCCCAGAGACTTCCCATACTCTGGAAAAAACTACCTATCTATATCAAACAAAGCCCCTCATTAGCACTCTTCAAGAAAAATCTTGATGATTGGATGGGAGATAGGAAATTCACCCTGGGGATCACTTCTGTGGCTCTGCTTGACAGGGGCACAGGAAAATAATTTTCTTGGGTAGCGAAAGCCACGGTACCTTTTTGGCTAGGCTTATGTAGGCCCTAAGGCCAATAGCCTATTACCTACCTATGAACTTATGAACCTATACTGCTCCTCTCCTTTTTGGTGCTTTTCTCCCCTGGCCTCTGCTGAAAAGGGGTCCTTGGCCCCGACTGACCTTCCCAGTAAACATATGTAAAACCAAAATAAATACATAAATAAAAAAATACATTTACTTTAACATGGTTTCCACTGCAACACTGTGTACCTTGTATTAGTCTCTCTCACACACACACACACACACACACACACACACACACACACACACACACACACACACACACACACACACACACACACACACACACACACACACACACACACACACACACACACACACACACATATTTATATATAAATATATATAATAACTATATAGGTATAGAGCACCCAATTGAACAGACACAATGCTGACACCTAGAAGATCAATGTCAAAATGTTGAATGAACAAATATTGACATATTCTGTGCATGCTCCGGGGCTTACCCTAGAATGGACTAATCCAATGTCAGGTATTTTTGCCTCTCATGTTTTGGGATGTACCCCTCACAGCCCTTGCAAATTATACACACTAACTCCAAGATAGCGTAATCCCAGGGGAAAGCGAATATTCCCCTACCCTTGGATTCTTGATCTCACACACCTGAAGGCCATCTGTCTGCATTGACCAAACAGGTGTCAGCATTGTGTGCATTTGTCCTACACACACACACACACACACACACACACACACACACACACACACACACACACACACACACACACACACACACACATAATATATGAGTCTACTACTTTTAAATTTTGAACTTTCAAAACGTCAACTTTCTTATGGTCGAGACCATAAGACTGAAGTTTTGAAACTTCAAATGGTTCACATGGAGATCACTGTAGAGCACAGAATGGTATATTTGCTGTTTTCTTTGCTGTAGTAAGATCTCGGAGTTGGTATATTTAATTAGCAGGAGGTGTAGGGCATGCAAACATAAAAAATATATATTTTTTTGCTTTTTTTTTGTTTTTAAATTTTGAAGTTTCAAAACTTTGCTCTTATGGTCTTGACCATAAAAAAGTCTATGTTTTGAAAGTTTGAAATTTAAAAGTAGACCCATATACATATATATATATATATATATATATATATATATATATATATATATATATACACACACACACACACACACACACACACACACACACACACACACACACACACACACACACACACACACACACACACACACGCACACACAGCCCTTGATTTAATAAACTCCATGTAGGAATAGTGTTATTCTTACATGGAGTGAATGGTGCCCGTGTTCACATCTCCCTCTTCTCAGTGCACCTTGCATATTAATGAAGGTGCACTACTGAGGAGGAGCCATGTACATGGATACTGAATCAGTACTAGGGTGTGTGTTACAGTGCTCGCAGATCTGTAAAATGCCCCCTGCACTCTCAAAGTGGTGTTCAGCACTTTACAATAAAGAAAGTGTCCTTGGGCACTTAAGTGAAGAATGTGAAATGAATGTCAAGTGGGGGTGTGTTACAGTGTCTGTAACACACACCCTGCATTGTGAAAGCACCGTGTGGCACTTTACAGTAAAGAAAGTGTCCTTGGGCACTTAAATGAAGAATGTGAAGTGAATGTCATGTAGGGGGTGTGTTACAGTATCTATAACACACCCACTGCATTGTGAAAATGCTGCATGGCACTTTACAATAAAGAACGTGTCCTCAGACACTTAAATTAAGAATGTGAAGTGAATGTCATATAGGAGGGTGTTACTGTATCTGTAACACTCCCCTGCATTATAAACGTGCTGTTCGGCACTTTACAATAAAGAAAGTGTCCTCAGACACTTATTTAAAAATTTGAAGTGTATTGTTTAATTTCTAACTGATGGTTACATTTTTTTATTTAATTTCCTCACAGTTTAAGTATAGTTGAGTGGGTTTGTATGGTGCAGCTCTTTGTTCAGCAGTGCTTAAACATATCGAGAAGCTATATAGAAATGTATAGCTGAAATCTTTACAGCCAAGTTACTTGAGTGGGTAGAATCACAGCTTCAGGTCCAGTAGGTGCACAGTCTGAATGCCAAGACAGGCCATTTAGCGATTATATCAGAAAGCATTTTTATATTAATTTTTATTTAAATTATTGATGTAGTTAGTGATATTTGTTAACCAGGGTAGTGTAGCTGATCCAGAATCCCAGTGTCCGTGGATATATGAGGTGAAAACCACCATTTAAACACAATTGTCTGATACAGTACAGTCACACCCCAAAGAAACGTATTGAAAGCACATAGGGGGAGGTCATGTAGAGTAAAATACATACACTTAATAATAATGTATCAATAATGAGTAATTAATATCCAGTTCTTATTTTTTTAAATGAAAATTTTGTTTGCCCTTAGCTCAGTTTTGCTAAGCACTGCTAAGCCAAGCTAAGCAATGCTTAAACAGGACCTGTCTGAGCAATTCATGGTAGTGCTTAGCTCCACTTAGCTGGTTTGAGCATTGCTAAGCAGTCCCATTCTAAGCACTCTTCAGCTCAGCTAAGTGGATTTGCATACCGATAAGCACTGCCAAGCATTTGCCACTTTAATCACTGCTCAACTCAGCTTGGCGGATTTGCACACTGCTGAGCTGTGCTTAGCATTTTTGAAAATGGTCTAATGGTGACAAAGGGTTGGAAAATGGCCTTATTTAAACCACACAGGTGGGAATACAGGCAGAACCTGTTAGAGTTTGATTCCTGTAGAAACTATGGCAAGTGCAGGAGAGGGAATGGGCTTTCAGGCACTGCACTGGGGTGCCTTGGCATCCAGGGTCATGGCTGGGCTCCTTGTAAAGAACCATGATGACAGACTGCCCAATATCAGGGCTCAGAATACAAGTCTGAGGCCTGGGACCATCTGGCACATGCGCTCACCAATGCCACTGGCATTCCTTACACTGGTGAGCAGGTCCGTTATCATTATGATGACCTGAAACGGAGGAAGGGGTACTCTTGGCCCAATGGATCCAAGATGCTTGGGCCCAAAATTCCCTAGAAGTTTGTATGTATATCAAGTGGTGATTTATCAAATTGTAGTATGAATATCTAATAGATACGTATGCATAATGGTGTGTTTTCCTCCCACAGCTGCAGTGGAGAGGGCTCGTAATGATGAGGCCCACTCAGGATGACTGGAGAGGCTGCACTGACAGTGTGGTGAGTACAGATATAACTTGCAATATATATATATGTATATATATATATATATATATATATATATATATATATATATATATATATATATATATATATATATATATATGGAGTCCAATAAATAAGAAAGTGTAATTGTTTACTGCCATTAGGTATAGTGTGTTCTGAGTGTACTGAATAAATGTGTTGTTAGACTAACATTGATATAAGTGACTAATGCCAGGTACTATGAAATACAAATGAAGGCAGCAAACAAGCTACTATTGATGAAAGAAAGCCAGTACTGTAGTAATACAGTGTAGTAATAAATCTGTTAATAAAATACACTGTGCTTGCTACTGTGAAAGTAATAACTGACATTCCTTCATCATCTACAGGATATGCAGTACAAATAAATTTTGAATGTTGAATGTAATGAACCACTGTGTCATGTCACCCTAACTAAAGCTTATTCCCACAAACTGTTGTGTTTAATCTGGTCTGTTGTTGAAGAAATACAAATGTACAGGTGCTACACAGCAAATATGGCTATGAGAGCATGAATTCACTGAGGATTGTCTGATAACCAGCTGTTATGTGAAACTGTAGATGTAGACCTGTAAAACAAGATACAATGAAAATTTATATATTTTCTGCACTAAGATCTGAACCTTAAGTAGTAATATGTAATGTATTATAGTGTGTTCCCTGTAGTACTGCCTTGTGTTAACCTTTGCATTTCAGTTACATGTATTCCCGAATGTAGGTATGCTGGTGCAAGCAAGTATTAGAGTGTAATAGATGGAGACTGCAAAAATATGATGTACAAATGTGTGTGGGTTGGGCATACCCTCCTATGGTATGTACAGATCACACATAATCACATCCATTAGGGGATAAATGTGTACACCTGCATTCAAAGTATTAATACACCATTCACTAACTATCTATCATGCATGACACTGTGACATTCCCTTATATTACAAGGTCAGAATTTGTAACCAAGTGAGTTTTAGGCACAAATCAGTAAAACAGTAAACAGCAGTGTCCTAGTAGCTCAGTGTGATAAAACATCGATATTTTGTTCATTTTTACACACACAGACCATGGTTTGAATCCAGGGACTGGTACGAAGATGTGTTTAGAGATACACACAAGTAATCCTGAGTATTTATAGAAACAGTCAGGTAGTGTTAACAGATATTTTCTCCACAGGGCTCACAGGTAAAGAAATGTTGTATTAGCTATATAATGGGTATACTAATAAACTGTGTACAAATGTTCCAGTGTCCAACCCCAGGCCTACAAATGACAGCAGGATAGCTATATACATCATGCACTCTTCCCAATACATGTCTCTCATGTCATGCTGTCACGGCTAGTGATCACTGTTGCCAATAACCTTTCACACAGATATAAATCCAGTAGAAGTATGCCATTAGTGCACTCACACAACATCAATGTGGGGTACAAGTTGTTAGTCATATATGTAACCTTGACATGTATGAGTCCCCTCTAGTCAGGTACCTAGAGTTGTCACAGCTTGCCCCATAGCATTTCAGGTTGATAGATTAACACGTATGTACATGCTACAGTAGCTATGGGCCTTAGGTAGATGTAAAGTGAGGGCAAACCTGTAGAATATTGAGCAGTACTGTTGTGAACAATATAGCCTACACAATGGACTGTTTTTCTCCCCCCCACCCCTTATCTGCATCAAAAATTATTATTCATATACTACTGGTATGTTGTTCTCAAAACCTAATGTTGGGACCTGTGTTCTATTAATGTTCATCTATTTCAGTGGTTGCAAACTAACATATCTTGTTGAAATTCCATTGTTGGTGGCCTGTTGCCATAACTGTCACTGGCATGCTGTTACAATTACTGTTATTCCATTTATGCATGTGTTTTGTTTGCTATGTAATTTCTCCATTTCTCTTGGACCACCCATGCATGCTGTTATAACTAATATTGAAATGTTTTGTTCATGACTACCCAATACACTTTGAAAAACCTCAACACCATAGCACATTTCGGTAGGCAGACCACTGTGGATCTGCCTGTCCCACCTCATCTGACTGCAGCACCAGATCCCAGCATGTTTGGTACCCAACCTCAAGCTGCCTTCTCCGATGGACCTGCACCACCCTTAGGTGGCACTGCCTCAGGGGATGGGGCCTGTCTCCCACCTGGGCATGAGCACAAAGAGGGCCCTGTCACCCAACATCAGTTCAGAGGTATGGTGTGCACGGTCATCCAGTGGGACTTGGATGACCACCTGCCCAAGATTGAGGGCAGACCAGCTCACCTTGAGGGGGAGGCTGGCCCTGTTGTCTAGCTCCCAGCACAGCCACCTTTGGGGCCGTGAAGAGGCAGTGGTAAATGCCTATGGGTGGGCACCTCAGTCCCACTTTTTCAATCTGGGGGCACGTGGCCCTCTGATTCCCAACCACCCTCCCCATCCAAGGTGTTTACCCCCTCATGTGTCATAAACTACCCCTGACTGCTGTCTTGTCTGTCTGTGAAAGCAACTTCTCCTACCCAACTTACCTACCAAACTTATCTAAAACCCTTCCCCTACATCCCACTCTCACCTTACAAAAAGGGGCATCTGTCCCCCCAAAAATTAATTTACCCCTGAATTACTCAACAAATTTATGCTACCCACACCCCTCCCTGTGGGGTGTGAGGCTCTAAATTCCAAATTGTCCACATCATTCACAGATGTTGCTGCAGAAGAAATTGAGAGCTATGGTCCTTTCCTGCACCCGTCCTACACATCCCTAGCTGGCTTTCATAATGTTTTTCTCCTGCTTGCCCCCATTTCACCACTTTTTGTATCACCCCTTTTTTCTTTTCTTTTTTTGGAATTAGTGTGGGTTTAAGTGGGAGTAAGCATTGCTAAGCAAAGCTAAGGGGACCTAAACGACACTTGGCATCGCTTAGCGTCGTGCAAAACCATGCAAACCAGCTTAAAACTGCTTTAATTACTCTATCTCATTCAGCTACTTTTCTGCCCAGCAACTGGCAAGTCTTGAACACAGGACCCTGTGTACTAGAGTCAAAGCACCATACCATTAGGTCAAACCAGCTCTGAACAGTTAGTATTGCTTTTTAAATATATCATGCAGTGTCGTCATGTAACATAAAAAAAAAAGATAAAGCTGGTAAGTATTGAAACCAGAACTTTCTGACCTACAGGCAAAGCAACTCACCACTACACTAAATCAGCTCCAGGGGGAGTGCTGATGGTTTTGTAAATATATTATGTACTATAGTGTCCCTTTAGGGAAAAAGGACACCACTGCCAAATTATGAATACAGAACCATCTGAACTACAGTCAGAGCAACATATTAGTAGGTCTACTTACTTCTGCAGTACAACTAGTTTTACAAACATATCTTGATTGCCAGTCACACACTGCTCCTATATATAGTCAAAATCACAGTGTACTTGGGCCTCTGACACAAACACAGAACCAGTACACAGACAAATAAATACTGCTGAATGTATGTGAGGCCTGCAATATTAGGTAGAGATAAAAAAATGCACAGACGGTTGCTGAATATCCACAGTTGTGCCCCTATTTATGGCAGGGTTGTTATAAAACCTATCTGTGTGCCGACATACTGCAAGGCATTGCAGATTGGGGTTACAAAATCATGACAGACAGCTCAGTGTCACACGTCATACCCATCAGAATACTCATGTCCATGCTAATCCTGTGTTACACACTGTATGCATGCACATATGTCTTACAGATACACCTGTCATAATAATGACTCGCTACTTCTATCTCTTACATGTCTAGCATCTGTCACATCTAGGCACCCACAGTCCTGGCCCACAGCCCAGTCTGTGGCATGACAACTACATCCATGCCAATACAACACAGGAATAATTGAGCCCTACACTATCCAGCAATACTGGTTGCTCCTGCCGTAGTCACTGCCCCCCCCCCCCAAGTAGCACGTTAAAGACCTACAGGCTATGACACATTTCACAATTATGAATATGTGTGCTAAATGTTGCCTAACACTCTCTGGATGGCACTATTATGTAATATATGCACCACAGGTACATGCCTCACCTGGAATGTTGTGGATACCCTCAACCAGGCCATGCTGTGACACAACAGCTGACACCACACCCTCACTGACAGTAACAGCTTCCTCTCCCCCAATGTCTTCACAATCCCTAGTCTGACTCCTGGCCAGAATGCAGCAGCTGTGGCCTGCTACACATGCAGCAGTATGTCCATCTACCTGCTACAGACCTAATAATATTGGTCTCAAACACCTACAGCAGGGCATCCACACAGCAGTCAAACATAAAGGGTGGGGGGATTTTGAGGTTTTAAGGGACATGTCTCACAGTCTCCCCCAACAATTTTTTTGGTATCAACTGTAGCAGCCTGCATAGTCACATAGAAAATGATTTATGACACTCACATCTGCCTGTCTCCTTACTTACTCCAACACACATTTACACAGTATACTGCTATAGAATATCTGTTAGCAATAGCCAGAAATAACATGCAAAACTGTGGACATACTACATCAATCCAAACAGTGGACAGTATTTTCACCAACCCTTTGTGATGCTGTAGCTCCCACACCTCGATAATGTCCTCCTAACAGGCCAGGAAAAGGCACGGCCCACATGAAGGCCTTAATTATAGCAATGTGTTGTCATGCCATTGGCTAATGGAAAGGCAACCCAGCTGTTCTGGATGCAATTAGCAAGTGGGAGCCACAGACTGGTGCACTGTTCATGAGCATTACCTACAAAAGGCAAGCTGCTGCCTATGGTAAACAGGTCTGACGCTTTCTTCATGAAGACAGGCTGTGATTCGTTACAACACTCTAAGGGGAATTCTTCTGACAAAGGAGTACAGTGCTATACCAGGTATGTCAGACAATTCAGCATGTAATGGAATGCAGATGGGAGGATGCAGTCATGGGAAATAGGAATTTAAACAGTGGGTCTCAACAACACTTTCTGAACTGACATGTTGCTGTTAGTCTGCTGTCCAGCACCTACGGCCATCGCTGATGTCTCTGTCTGCAGTGACATAGATCACAGCTCTGTCCCGAGTCACCCCAGCAATGGTCAGCTCACATATGACTACGACTGGATTGTCTGTTGTACAGTACTGACTGTGACACTGCCAGCCCAGCTAACTGGAATTTTGTAAATAATCATATGTCATTTGTGAATATTAATATGATACATATGCTTGTCTTACAAATGTAAGAGAACTATATATGTTATGTGGATATTAAACTACTGGTGCACAAGTGTGTGTTGAACTGTATGTTATTTACTGAGTTCATACCTCTCAACTGTCCAGATTTTTGCAGAATGTCCATGTTTGCCTCATATTTTTTGTCATTTGCTCATACATTTGTGTTTTTCTGTCAAATCTCTGGCAAATAATTAAAGACTGAAGTCATAAAATAATAGCACACATTTGAATGTCAGACATCATATAATTCAGAAAATTCATGCAAATGCAAAACCTGTTATTCTATCAACTGTCTAAGTTTGTAAGAGCAATATTTAAAAAGTGTCACTATTTTTGGGCCTTCATCCCCCGTTTATTTGTGCTTTTGTCCAGATGTCTTGCTCCAAGAGGTTGAAAGGTATGACTGAGCTTTAAGAGTGTAACCACATTGTACTGTACTGGAAAAGAACAGAAATGTATATAAAGTATTACCTGTGCAAATGCATGTATTAATAGTAGAAGCTTGAAGCCTTGAACAATCATAGATACCTTGCAAAACTTCAAGAAAATAAGCTGCACATGTTTTACGAATGTGTTAGCTCAGTTTCGGTGCAGCAAGCAAACATAAATGTCTACAGCTAGAGGTTTTTGTATTGTCTTGAAACATAAATAATTACTAGGCTGAAAATGTAAAAGTGTTTAACTGTGTTATGACTTCCAGTTCTACACAAATATCAGACAGATATGTACTTCTGACGCAGAGATATTAAAATATATGTTAGTTGCTGTTAGCCTGGGAACTGATGGCAGGTGACAAAGAGTGATGTAATATGAGCTAACCCAGCAGTAATGTTGATTATTACTTTCAGACCTGTCTCAGAGAAAGACCTTTGCATTTTGTATGTGTATTTGTATCTGACAACATCCACACATCTGCATTTGCCTTGCTAATAGTAAGGAACTAAGGAAAAGTAAAATGGTTTACATATAGATGGGAATATAGTAAAGATTACTTTAGATGTTTGCTGTATTTATTTCAGACTGTCCTGCAATGTTGTCTTCAAATATTCCCTGTAATTCTGAACTCAGTAGTTACTGTATTGATTGAGTATTGTTTTGTTCATTTATTAGTTATTATTAAATATAGTTAAACCTTGAAATTATGAATGGTCTGTTTAGAACTAAGTAAGATCTTAGAGTACTTGCATATGTATTTGGTGACACTGTATATCCACTCAAAAAGCCTTGGTCTTGGTCACACTTACCATTTGGATAATAGGCACACCACACAGGAGGATTTGTCACCCTTTGGTAAGGGCCTTAGAGTAGCTGATAAAGAGCTAGATTGTGGCAGTCAGAACTACCTTTTTGCCTGGGCAGAAGAGACCATAGCTAGTAAACCTGTGATAACCTTTCCAAGGACTGTGTGTGTGTGTGTGTGTGTGTGTGTGTGTGTGTGTGTGTGTGTGTGTGTGTGTGTGTGTGTGTGTGTGTGTGTGTGTGTGTGTGTCTGTGTGTGTGTGATTTATAAATCAAATCTCAAAGTGTGTGTGTGTCAGCCACTTGGACAGGGACATGAAGCACTGGTCGGACAGAGAGGGTGATGGAGGTTTTGGCTTGACTGCTCTGCTGAGATGTTAACCATATAGCTGTGCCAGTGGGGAGCCTTATTGAGGATCTGGAGAGAGAGGGAGACACCAGCCCCAGACTGACTGTGATCTCTGTGTGCTCTGAAGGGTAATTGTACTTTACTATGTGTGTACTTGTCATCCTCCCATTGTGTACTTCGCTCACTGGTGATAGTGGTGAGGATTGAGGCTCCTTGATTACTGGGCCAGTGTAGTGGTGTCACACTGACAGTACTTACTAGTGGATACAGCTGACATATCACATCATGTACTGTCATTGAGTCCCTCTCAGTCTGCCAGTGTCATACAGGATTATTTCACAGATTGTCCAGGTCTCCCTGACCATTCCTGATGTACTCTGGCTAGGTCAGTGTGTACTCTACACCTGTATCTGATTGCCTGACACCTATGGCTGGCATAACTGGTGAGCACCTGCAGCAGGACAGCAGATTATAGGTACTAGCAATGTGGGGATGCTGGCTCTGGCTCAGCAGCAGTGCATACATACTGAGCATACAATGCACAATATTAGAACAGACCAGAATGGATAGAAGAAGTAAAAGAAATAATAAGACATTTAAAGGTACAGGATATGAAGTGGGATGAAGTAACAGCTAGAGAGATTGAGACAAAGTTAAGAAAAGCCTCTGATTGGAAAACCCCAGGCCCAGAAATAGTACCTAACTTCTGGTTAAAAGTATTAACATCTTTGCATGAAGATTTAGCCATGAGTGAGGACTATTTATATGTACACCCAGAACAGACACCAACCTAGCTAACAACAGGAAAAACAATGCTCCTACTTAAGAGTGAACATGCAAGTTACCCTAAAAATTATAGACCAATAACTTGCCTTCTAATGACGTATGAACTATACATGGGAATTGATGCTGACAGAGTTTATAGTCATTTAGAAGAAAACTCAATTATGGCAGTAGAACAAAAGGGCAATAAAAGAAAGTCATATGCTACAAAAAGTAATTTGTTGTTAAATAAAGTCATACTGGACAACTGTAAAAAGGGGAAGAATCTAAGTATGGCTTGGATTAACTACAAAAATGTATTTGATAGCATCCTTCATTCATGAATAAAAGAGTACTTAAATATGAATAAGATACACCCTACACTGATCTACTACATTACAGTGACCATGAAACAGTGCAGATCACTTTGCAATTAAGCCATGATAAAGGAAAAAATGTTATCCCAGGTATAAAAATTCACAGGGGGATATTCCAGGGTGACTATCTGTCACTGTTACTATTCTGCCTTGTCCTTAATCCATTTAGCTGTTTACTCAGCATCTTAGGCCATGGCTATAATTTAGCTCCTAGAAAACAACAAAGTGTAAAGTCTTCTTGCCTTCTCTTTGTCAATGATTTAAAACTGTATAGCTCATCAGATGAGGAACTGAAAGCACAATTGCAAGTTGTCAAAACTTTTTCAGATGATATAAGAATGTCATTTGGTCTTGATAAATGTGCAAAAGCAACCTTTAAAGCAGGAAAACTGCAACACCAGGAATACATCAGTTTGGAACAAGAATGTGATATAAAAGAACTTGAGCAAGAAAGAGTGCATAAATATTTGAGAATTGATGAAGGACCAAAAATAAAACATGAACAAATGTGAATAAAACTTAGTAAGGAATACTTCAGAAGACTTAAATTAATCCTGAAAACAGCACTGACATCTAGAAACAAAACCAAGCTATAAACCAATTTGCTCTTCCTGTCCTAACTTACAGTTTTGGAGAGACTGATTGGACCCAAAACGTCTTGGATAGATTAGACAGGAAAACAAGAAGGATGCCTCATGCTCACCAAATGATTTATAAAAATCAGTGCATTCCAAGATTATATATTCTCTGTTCTGAAGGAGGGATGGGCCACCTTGAAATTGATTATATGTACAGAGCTGCAATTGTGGGACTCCACACATATCTGCTGACCTCACAAGACCCAAACATATTGAAAGTTTTGAAACATGAGAATAAATCTAAGGTGATGTCTCTGCTTAATCTAGCAAAAGCTTACCAGCATCAAGCAGGAATGGAAATCAAACCAAAAGTAGATAAAAATCAGGCAGCAACTGAATGTGCCAAAAAAAAACAAACAAAAAAAGAATATAAGGTGAAGGACCAGATGAGAAGGCAAGAAATGTGGAAAAAGCATAAATATCATTGCAAGTATACAAAACTTCTGGAAGAACCTCATGTCGATTAGGAATTTACACAAGAATGGTTAAGGAAAGGCGAATTCAAACCAAGAAATGAAAGGTTAATACTGGTGGCCTAAGATAGTGGGCTGCATGCACATTGGTTTATAAAGCCCATTGAACACGTGAGAGAAACAGACAAATGTAGGTTTTGTAAAACCAGATTGGAAACAGTTGCACACCTCGTTGCTGGCTGTGACACAGTAATGGTAGAAGGACTGTATACTGAAAGGCATAATAATGTGGTGAGACTGTTCCACTGGGGATTGTGCAAATATTATGGTATTGAAGTGGTTGAAAAACACTGGAAACATGAGCCACAATGCATCACAGAAAATGAAGAAGTCTACATCACATTGGGTCATCTATTACCAACAGTTCAAAAGATGGATGCTAGAAAACCAGATATAGTGGTCCAAGAAAAGAAGACAAGAGTAGCATTGATCATTGAAATTGCCAGACCCATTGAATGCAATGTATTGCATACAGAGAGACATAAAGTCATAAAATATCAGGATCTGCAGGCAGAAATGAGAGACATGTGGAAGAAAGATACCCAGACAGTTCCAATAGTAGTAGGAGCAACGGGTCTTATAAAAAATAATTTACAATTGTATTTAGATATGTTACCAATACATGTAACTCCATACGAACTGCAGAAGGAGTCATTACTGGGCACATTATGGGTGCTGTGAAGTGCACTACTGGCTGACATCAAAGATTGAAACAATACTAATTTCATGAACTTTAATCATACTTTGACTTAGGAATGGGGTCCATTCCCATCATGGTATTAGAAACCCAAAAGACTTGGAGAAATTAAAAAAGCATACAATGAGAGGGAATGAATACAATACCAGATATTCATGTACCATTACTGTGTCCCCAGGGGTCTGGCATGTTACAGACACATTCCCCAAACTCTGTGGACAACCATTATGTATTGTCCAACTGGTGTCCGGAAATAAACATTTGTCTGGCAGGGAGGTCTACATCTATCAGACACATGTACACAGTCCACAATCATCTGGGCACTGCAGATGTCAGACACCTATGAGGAGGTCACCCTACAACACATATGCACTACTCTCTGTTATTGTGTTCCTCAGATGTTCCTGTAATGTCCACATGTACCTGTAGTGGCACTCACCTATTTGTCAGACGTAGGCTGGATGACATGGTACTTTACCGCTGCCCATAGGGGACACCCAGCAGTCAATGGCAGTGATGTGTGTGGACACATAACAACACAGTCTGTCACAGCAGTCAGGACATGTCTGGTATTCCTGGTACCATATGAGGTTACTAGGCTATGGGCCCTGAGCAACCATATGCCTAGGCCACATGTTAGCCCATGTGTATTCAAGGCAGCAGCTGATGTCCCAATCCAACAAGGACACAGGTGGTATCCCAAGGATGTATGTGCTGTTAACCATCCAGTTGACCAGGTTATGTCTGCAAAGGTGTACATAGCTACCCTGCCTGATGTGGACAGGGTGCCCATTCCATTGCAGCGTGGTTGTATGGGACACACATGTGAGTTGCCAACAAGGTCAGTTCAGGTCACTCACCAGGTGGAGGTTGTGCGTGTTTGTTAATAGAGTGGAGCATGACTTGCACTCATGCAGCAGGCCCATCAATGTGGAGTTCATGATTGCCTGGCATACCAGATTGAGGTCACTCCTGAGGAGTATGTATATATGTATATAACCACATCGCCCAACAGTCAAGAAATCATTCTATGTGTCACACCTCATCACTAAGGGCTTTTCATCCAGAAAAAAGGAGGTCATTGTCCCACTGTACTCATCCCTCATTAGACCCATTATAGAGTACAATACCCTGTTTGGTATGTACCTCACAAGACATCTGCAACAGCTGGAAAGGCCACAGAAATACCTCACTAAAAGAATCACAGGCTTAAAGCAGATGACCTATGCTGACCATCTAAAAAAAACTCCAGCTATACTCTGTGGCATATCGTCTACTCAGAGGTGATCTCTGCATAACATACAAGGCCATGTCAAACCCTGAGCTGTTGGACATGCTGCACTTAAAGAAATCCCAATCCCTCAGAGCCACACATTCCAGGGATCTAAACCTTGTCATCACAATGAACAAAACATGCAGGAGGGATAGGTTCCTGACCCACAGACTCCCCATGCTCTGGAATAGACTGCCCATACATGTCAAGCAGAGCACTTCCTTGGCCCTCTTCAAAAGGAACTTTGACAATTGGATGCGAGATAGGAAATTCACCTCGGGGATCATGTCAGTCGCCCTGCTAGACAGGGATCCAGGGAAGTAAATATTGTGGGAAGAAATATCCAGGGAATTGTTATGGCTAAGCTTGTATAGGCCCTAGGGCTGATAGCCTCATACCAACCTATGAACTTATGAAACTATGTATGAAACTAGGTAGAGGGTTGGCCTTATAGCCTATAGGTGTATGGTAGATGTTTGAGGGCCTGCTATTCCCTGGTGGGGAAACTCTGTGATGTCCCCAGCTGCTGCATGTGCTGTGTGATGTGAATGATGAACAGAGAATTATGCACATTAATGGCACTCATTGGAGAACATGAAACATCAGGATCAGGGTGTCAACACATGCTGTAATACCAGTATGTTGCTGATACCCACACACATACTATGTTGATAGATGGAAGGGGCATGATGTGGGTGTTAGCAGTGGATAGTGGTGGTAAAAGTGGAAGTGCAGGGTCTGTACATAATGGTAGCCAATATATGCCATCCTGTGATGTTTTTCCCTGTTCATGTCTTTCAGGTGGGATTTACCAAAGACAGAACCCGCAGTTCTCAGAAGCGGAGGCCGCTGCAATCATTGATGCCCTCAGACTTTATCACCGAGTACTGTTGAGAAGGAGCTGGCAAAACCTGCAATAATGCACTACTCTGTGGGCAGAACTGGTAGCAACAGTCAATAATGTGGGCACTGGGACAGGAGCTATGAACAGGGCCAATACCATGCCACAGACCTCATACACAATGCACGGCAAAGGGCTGCAGCTGTGGCCAGGGACTGTGCTGGCACAGGTGGATGGCCTGCTACTGAAGCACCACTCTCAGCCACTGAGGAGTTCCTTGCAAACCTTGGTTCAGCCACCACCTCCCAGGAAACCATGACTACATATGTCGTCGAGGTGGGTGGCACAGATTCCACAGCTGAGGAGCACCCAGGTAAGGCCCCAGTGGGCAACATGTTAATCCTGTAGCATTCATAGTGGCAGCCCTTGCATACCTGTATGCCTATGTCAGGTCAATCTGCATTTGTGGGTGGTGATTTGTAATGCACACGTGCACACATATTGTGTATGTCAGCAATTTGGGTAGTATCACAGCTTGTAGTGTACATGTTCATAAATGCACATATTATCCTGTACCAATGCCACATGTGTGTGTGCTGACAATAACTCTCCCCCACAACTCCATAGATCCCTCTGGTGTGGCTGGGGAACATCAACCTGAAGCCAGTGAGTGTGGAACTTTCATGTTGTGGCTCATCTATGCCCTAGGCATGTTTAGGGCTTTCATCACAGAAGCCTATTTGCAGGAGCTGTAACATATTGGCACATACTTTTGTGTAGGTGTAGCCACTGTGCTATACAGGGGTACATTAGTAATGTGTACACGGGTGCACTGTGTGTTAGGTGAAGGTCCATCACATACTCCCACTTCTCACATATCTCACAGATGTATAGTAGTAGCAACCAACCACGATATGTCACCACAAACTTGAAAAAAATGAAAAGCAGCTTGATGGCGACAACACAGGTTTAATATTTACAAATTATTCTTTAACTCATTACATCTGAGTGACGCCTCCAGGTGCATCTGCAGTTACCTCATACTGCTCCTCTAGGCATCAAATATTGCTTGTTCATATTTGCATTAATAATTCCAAAATCATGCCCTATACGAGGTATTAGAATATTTTATCTTGAAGCATACATGATGGCAACCATAATTGTATTGATATTTGACCTATGTCAATGAGTATTTGTTAGAATTGTAAGGTGATAACTTTATTTTTTAAAGACTCAAGCCATGCCCACTAGGAGTTAAAGGTACATAATCAAAAGAGCTGTACTGGAAGGAATGAGTTAAGCAAACAATACAGGATTTTGGCCCACCAAAATATTACAGAACTTCCTCAGATACACTCATTAAGATAAGACACACCTTTAAATATCATAAAATCCAATCAAATGTTAAAATTTGTCACACACCCTTTTCTCTGTGACCAATCAATGATCTACATTATGACATACCCCCAAGGAACGGTTCCTCTCCACAAAAGCAGCTCATTTCTTATTTTAAATAATAAACAAAATGCCCTTACAAAACGTTCTGTTTTTTATACTAAAAACACAGACTTCATCTTAAACAAGCTTTCAATTTCAGCACACACAATAATGATTCTGCTTCATTTAAGCACGGCGTATGTTGTCTTTCCCTCAGCGATGAACATGGGGGTTGGGGTCTCTCCCCATCATAACCTGATGTCAGTGTATCATTGGACTCTGATGATGATGGTAACCATAGTGAGGCATAGGTGGGGTTGATGGCAGCTGAATCTGTACCATTGGTTGACACCCCACTTCCACCCACTATGTCTGCACACATGGTCAGTATGCCCACACATACCCAGTCCCCAGCACCCACAGATATTGGACAGTTGGAGGGTGGTGGCATTGAACAGGGTAGTGTGGTGACTACGGCATCTGTGTCTGTAGACACTAGCCATAGCTAGAGAGCTAGAGAGGTTTCACACAGGCAGACTGACAAGGGTGCTCAAAGGAGGACTGCTGCCCATCAACCACCTGCCAGAGGTGTCACGACACTTGTCACTTGATGCATGTTTTGATCCATCATGGAGGCACTGACATGATGTGAACGGTACACCAGATGAACACTCAGGGTCATGGATGCAAAACTTCTTGGCATGCGTGACACCCTCCATGGCACTGGCGATGCAGTATGTCATTTTGCTGATGTCTTGGATAGATAGTGGGGTGCAACATTTTCAGTCCTTACCCATGCAATGTCTGTGCTTGAATATGTGGTGGGAGTAGGGCATTGGACATGTGGACATAGGTCAACAAAATCAGCTGAGAGCCCAAGTGGCCATGCACATTCACATTTCTGTAGTGGCAGTACTGCCAGCATTACCAAAGGGAGGGTGTTGTCTGCACCACAACATAACAGGCCATGGGCACATGGTCCTGGCTGGTCCCGTGAGGGACACGGACACAGCAGACAGTGGTCACCATCAGGAAGTAATATTGCATCTGGAGTTTGGCATGGTGGTGCCAGTGACACTCCTGGCAGAGCCAGTTCCTGCATCCATGGCCAGAGACGGTGAACTGTACATCCTGTGATGTACAGTCCATGGCTGTCCAACATACCCTCATGTATGACTATGTGCATGCACACACTCACACATCACTATCACATGCAGGTCACTCCCAGACACACACAGCTCGTTTCCATGGCCCACCTTAACAGCACCCCTCCAGACACACACACATGATGTCAACTGAATGGCCCAGCCTAGGCCTTTGGCAACTCCACACCACACCCTGTGCATGTGATGGTACCTGTGCATATCCCTGTTATCCATACCATCGATGCAAGGACATGCTAATATGTGTCTGATGCACAGGTGAACATAGTAAAGGTAATGGCAGTGTGTAGTGTACTACCGTTGTGCCATGTGAGGTGCTGTCTGCTGGCAATTTTCATGGGTACACATTGAAGTGAATGTACCTTTGTGCCATGATGCTTTGTTGCTGTTAGTATTGCTGACTGACTTTTGTCTCACAGACCTTATTCAGTCTCAGTTTCCAGGTGTCTGTGTGTGTATATCATGGGGAGCATCTGCCATTACAGAAGCTGAGTATGGTGGAGTGGAAACACAGAGACCTTTACATCGCCAAGGTATGGCTGTATATGTGCATGTTTCCCTAGTTGCATATGCATGCAACAGTGTGTGAGGGACAGTGGGGGCAGATAGAGTAACTTTGCATGCATACTCCTTGACACAGCCAACTAGCCTTCATACATGTCACCTTGGTGTTCTGTAGGATCATAGGTTCATAAATACAAAGGAGGTTACTAGAGTACTGGCTCTGGGTCCCTTACAAGCCTAGCCATTACTTTATCCCCAACAGAATCATTGATCAGCACCTGTTTTCCCTGACATTGCTGGACACAGGTTGGACCCCTGGGACAGATGTTTTTTTCCCCCATCCACTCAACCTTGATGCAGTTGATGAGGATATGCATGGTACTGTGTTTGAGGAGTGTAGTCCTGACAAAGGGAAGCCTCTGGGAGCCACACCTGACTCTCCAACATGTGTTTTTGCTATCTGATATGCAATTCGGGCTTCTTGTGCTGGTAATTCACACAGAGTTATACTCTTGTACATGGGACAGCTGTTGAAGGGCTGCACACAACAGTGTCATCTAGGCATGCCACAGACACCTGTGGGCAACTTGACTGATAGCCAGTGGAGCAGTACTGATTACAGGCTGTCTGTGTGAAACAGGTGTTGAGGCCGATGGCTGACCTTTGTGGGTGTTAACATAGCCTTTCTGCAGATGTCTGCCTAGGTGCATAGCAGACCAGCCATGTTGCTAATGTATTGTTGTACTGACTGGGGACTATGTAGAGGTAATGTCCACTTTTTGTCTGGATGCAGTCCCTTTACCTATGTGGTGCACCACATACAAGCATTTCATGACCACTGCCACTACTTGTTGCCTGAATGCAACATTGTTTGGATCCTGAGTACCCAGTTCTGTCATCGCAGTCTATGTATTTATGGGGATGGTGTGATGTGGGATATAGTAGAGCCATATCCTTGCTGTATGTTATGTTGACACTGTTGTCTGCATTCAGCTTGAGGCCAGGACCTTGTCACCATTTCATACCCATTGTATCGCCCATTGCAGTGTGCTAACAGCTGTTTGTGGCTCAATGACAGACTGCACACTTACAGTTGACACAGCCTTAGGCAGTACCTACATATGTGGGTGTTGGCAGTTAGCATTCATGGGGGTCATTGGGGGCAACAGATAGTCACAGATCTTTCACATGTCTACATGTTGCACGCACATAGGAGACACAGATTGTGGTTGCCACCTTATCAAATGTGGGACACATCTTGTAGTAATGTGACAGTTGGCAGGATATACCATATCCATGGCAAGTGCAACACAAAGGATTTCCTTTGGTTTGCTGCTATGACCCCTTCTTTGCGTGACATTACCTTAGCTTATGCTATTTGGTATAACATTAAGGTGCTTCTGATGTGCTATAACTGCTCTATGCAATTAGTAGACAACTTTATGAAATATCTGTTGTGCTACACTCTGGGGACCTCTATATTGTTTAAGTTGTTGTCACAGGTCACACCTTGCCAAACATGGACTGCAACCTGCAGGGTGGTAAAGAATGTGGCAATACCTCTGACCTCTACATAAGTCCGCAGGATGTCCTGTTGTTTGCCACATATTTTTATTCCATTTGTCATAACATTGTGGTTTTCTTGCAAATTTTTGGGAAATCATGACAGACTAACATTGCAGATTAATGACGGATATTGTCATGTCACAACACATACTCTTTGGAAAGTGCATTCAGATGCACAACCTGTTCTGATATCTACTTTCCATGCATGTCACAGAAATATGTGAAGGTTGTGCTCAGTGTTTGGCCTTTGTCCCACTTTTCCTTATGGCTTTAACCAGATGTCTTTCTGTGAGGGGTTGAGAGGTAAGCTGGTGGCTGTAACACAGTTAGACTGCTGTAAGGGGATTTATATACATATGCATACACACCCACTCATGATCTGCCCTTGTTGACAGTAGAACCTCTACCTGTCTAGATGTACATACAATACTGCTATATACATAACACAAGCACCACAGAGCTACTATAGTGTTGCAGGGTCTGCAATTACTATTCAGGTGGGTGACAATTGCAGGGGCTGTTAGGATTGCCAATAGGGGGTTAACAGGCCCTTAACATGGCAGAGCTATCTCAAACACACACACACACACACACACACACACACACACACACACACACACACACACACACACACACACACACACACACACACACACACACACACACACACACACACACACACACACACACACACACACTGCTGCATGGGGACATGCATTGAAACACACATGCACACAAAGTTGAACTTTTCTGATTAGAACACCTGCCTATCTTGTTATGTACAATACAGACTGACATGACTATTGCACGTACCACAGTGCCTTTGTGTTAGAAAATGTGTAACTGTGCATCTAAGGTGGATGACATCTTTAGGGGCCCTGACTAGGTTGTCAATGGGGGAGTTAACAGGTTGGAATAGGCACACAAAATGGTATAGTCATCACATACACACAGGCAAGACAGGCACAGGGGGATGTGCATACAGAAACACATACACTCACACAGTTGGCAGTTATCTGATTAGAACACCTACCTATCTCCTTGTATATTTTATACTGCTATGTACATATTGCATGCACCACAGGGATTATATGCCGGAAATATAACTCACAACCTCTTACATCAATTAATCTTGGGAATGTCTTCATGAATGGTGGGATAAACCACTCAAAATAGGAACTGTTCTTACATATTGCTCTTACAAACTAGAAAAGTGATAGGGTAACAGGTTTTGCATCAACATGACATTTCAGATGGGCATGATGTCTGAAGCTGACATGTCTGTCACTATTCGTGATCGTAACTGTCTTGTATTTGCCAATGATTTGCCATAAAACCCCATTGTTATGAGACACGGACCATATGTATGTTTCAAACATCTGGACATTCTGCATATATTTGCACAGATGACTGGTGTGGGCTGTAGAGTTTAACATGGTGCATCTAAGGTGGATGACATTAACAGTAATGCCATGTGGAGGACATCAACAGGCCTTAAAATGTTATAACCAACACACATGACAGCCACAGGGGATATGCTTCACACACAAAGACATGTACAGTAGTATAGCTGGTTTTATTGAGATTCAAACTCCTACCTACCTAGTTGCATGTACTATAGTGCTACCTACTTATCGCTTGCTCTGCAGAGCTTATATGCTTATAAAGTGTCCAACAGTGGATCTAAGGTGGATGACATGAACAAGCCCTGTAAAGTAATGTAATGGGGGTGTGGGGTCACCAGGGTGGAACAGGCCTCAAAATGGTATAACCAACACACACAAAGGGGATATGGTTCTCATGCACACATGCAGTAGAATTCCTACCAATCTAGCTTTCTGTACTATAGTGCTACGCAGTTATCAAGTGGACAACGGAGCTTATATGGTTGAAGGGTGTCTAAAGGTGCTTCTAAGGTGAATGACATCAGCAGGCGTTCTAATGTAGGGAAATGGGAAGCTTACTGGGTGGAAAAAGCCTCAAAATTCTTTCACCTACAAATGCGTACACACACAGTTGCCAGTGCTGAGATTAGAATCCCTGGCTATCCAGTTATATGTACTATAATCTTATGTACATATCACATGTGCCACAGAGGTTGTAGGGGGGAAGAGTGTCCAAAGGTACTTCTAAGGTGAATGACATCAGCAGGCCTTGTAAAGTTGGGCCATGAGAAGTTTACTGGGTGTAAAAGGCCTCAAAATGCTTTCATCGACAAACACACAATTGCCAGTACTGAGATTAGAACTCCAGCCTACATAGTTATATGTACTATAGCCCTATGTATGCATCGCATGTGCTACGGAGGTTATAGGGCTGAAGAGTGTCCAAAGAGACTTCTAAAGTGAGTGACATATTTAGGCCTTGTAAAACTGGGCAATGAGAAGTTTACTGGGTGAAAAATGTCTCAAAATGCTTTCACCTACAAACACACACAGTTGCCAAAGTAGAGATTGGAACCCGTAACTGTCCAGTTATGTGTACTATAGTGCTATGCACTTATCGCATGCGCCATGGAGCTTATAGGCCTGAAGAGTGTCCAAAGGTAATTCTAAGGTGAGTGACATCAGCAGGCCTTGTAAAGTAGGGCAATGGGAAGTTTACTGGGTGGAAAAGGCCTCAAAATGCTTTCACCTACAAACACATGCACACACGCGTGCACACACACACACACACACACACACACACACACACACACACACGGTAGGTGATGTAAGATCACAACCTCTACCTCAGTACTATTACACAATGGGGCTCACCTTCCTACTGGCAGGTGCCACTGCTTACAACTGGCGTGCAAATGTCTGCAGCAGGACACCACTTCATGCCTTTAAGGGTGTCTCCCTCTCTACGCCTCTCTCTGTCTCTCTCTCTCTCTCTCTGTGTCTCTGTCTGTCTATCTGTCTGTGTCTGTCTATCTCTCCCCTGTCTCTGCCTGTCTATAATTAATATATTTGTATATGTTACCTATATATATGTATGTCTATCAGACTCAACAGATGCAGATATATCACATATGTGCCACCTACAGATAGCTGAGGGCAATCCTGTGTGATGGTCTGGGGAGACACAGTTAAGGAGTACATAGTTGTTTGTATGCAAAGACATATATGGGCAACACAGCTGTATAGTCAGATGTGGGTTTAGACATTGGCTGTAATTCTCTAAGTGTAGGAGCATGCCCAGTATGACTTTATATAGTAAGAGTGGGAGTCCATTCCAGAGGTAGCTGTACTCCAGTCCAGGATTTTGTGTACTACAGCTGATTGGTTGACTTACTTGTGTAAACAGTCTAGCACCTCAGTGATATACTGGTTGGGGATCTCCTGGTTGTGTGGTATCCTTATTAACTGAGTTGCAGTTATCATGACTTCCACATCTGGCACATCTCACAGCTGTATCAGGCATTTGCCAGGGGGAACATCCCATACAGCCATCTAGTGAGGGTTGCTGGTTATGCACTGGAACCGTGGATGATGACTCCCATCAGAAATGCACCCACACCCACTGAAGAACGTCATAATGAGGCACATGCACAAACTAGAAACATTGTAGAGTGTTTGTTTGGGCTACTCAAGTCACGGGTCTGTTGCCTTGACATATCTGGTAAAGCCCTGCAATACTCTCCAGCCACATGTGCACACATGTTCATAATATCTGCGATGCTACACAATATGGTCCTGTTGAAACAGCTGTGGCAGGAACATCACAGGGAAGGGGGACACAGCCCTCCACCATTGCCAAGGTTCCCACAGACACAGGGGAACTCAGAGAAGGAACCCACTGAGCCTGTCCTGGTAGGCAGATGTAGGCGTACCAAGTACACCCTGACCTTGGGAAAGAGGCAATGCATAGCACATGCACTGACACCCTAGGGGCACAGGGACTGACACTTCACTCCAACTCACATACACAGAGTAAAATGGATGCCAGCCACACCACACTACCTATACCTTACCATGTATAGGCCGTCCTGGTAGGCAGATGTAGGCGTACCAAGTACACCCTGACTTTGGGAAAGAGGCAATGCATAGCACATGCACTGACACCCTAGGGGCACAGGGACTGACACTTCACTCCAACTCACATACACAGAGTAAAATGGATGCCAGCCACACCACACTACCTATACCTTACCATGTATAGGCCATGTACTGCCTGCATCTGTCAGAGGCAGCCTTGAAGAACTGTCCTCTCAACTGCTGCTGACGCAAGGTAAGTCACTCTTATTTACAATAAATGAATGGGGTAGTAGACTGTGGTAGCATATGTATAGTATTGCTACATGTATGCCTGGGAATGAAGTGAGTTACCAGGATAGCAGAAGACAACAGACAGCTATGTGGGACAACAGGAACTCTCTCCCAAATACTGACTGACCCACAATATGCAGTTGGCCCTAAGCCAGCAAAATCTACTGCACTATATGAGGGACTTACATACAGCGGGGCAAAGTACAATTGCATGGACGTCAATACTGGAGTCCCATACATAGCTTTAAACCTCTTACAGCAAGAAATCTGTACAAAGCCATAAAGAAATGTGGGGCAAAGACCCAAAAACAGGGGCAAGACTTAAATATTGCTCTTACAAACATAGAAAATTGATAGAATAACAGCTGTTGAAGTAGCATGAATTCTCTGAAGGGCAAGAAGTCTGAAACTCAAATGTCTGCCACTACTTTCTAACTTCAGTCTTTAATGATTTCACTATTATTTGCCACACAACCACAATTTTATGAAAAATGGACCTCAAATATGAGCCAAATATTTGGACAGTCTATGAAGATGTGTATAGTTGACAGGTATGCCCCTCTCCTCTCAACACACCCGTGTTCACATAGAACTACAGTAACATTTATGTTTGTAAGGTGATAGCAGCAGGACACACATTCCCAGGGCTGTCACAATCAACTTGATAACTTGTTCCACTTCTAGAATATGCAGGGGTCAGTGTGCTATATATGTTTGTGGTTAATAATGTCAGGAAGTAGACAACATTTGCTGGTAGCTGTTGTGGCTTAGTGGTTTAAGTAGAATGCTGTAGTTGTCAGGGCCCATGGTTTAAGACTGGTGGTGGTAACTTTTTTGCATGTCAGCTACACCAATGGTAGAAGTTGTACACATTGGCCAGAACTCAATATTTGTTACTGTAGGAAATCTGGACAATGAAGGGACAGGAGGCCAGACATACGGACAGTACAGAGCTCTGAGTAACCTACATAGTACCTAGTAGAACAGCAGGTTGTGACAAGTCAGTCGAGTGCCAGGATATAAAGGCTGCCACGTCACTGTGTCAGTACTGACAACAAGTCAGTGGCCACCATCCATATCCCTGGAATGACAGGGTGTCACAGAATGTCCACATGTATGCCTCATATAAACGTTCTGCTTGTCATAACATTGCATTTGCCTGCCAAACTATTTGCAAACCAATAAAGGTTGATGTGAAAACATCAATGACAGACAATTTAGTCGCAGATGTCATACCCATAAGTAAATGCAAGATAATACAAAGCCATTCTACCAACTGTGTACATTTGGAAGACCGATATTAAGAGCCTGCCCCCATGTCTGGGCCTGTGTCTGACTGTTATATATGGGCCTGTCCAGATGTCTGTCTGTAATAGTTTGTAAGCTATGGCCAACCTGTAGCCTTATAATAACAGTGCAGCACAAACCATCTGAGGACCACAGCAGATATATGGGGCACAATGATGGACAACCTGCTAAACAGATACAGTCAGAGGTGTGAAGTCTGTAATCCCATGTGTGATGTTACAACTTCTACCCCACTCATACCATAACTACAAATACATAACAGCAGCAATCATTTATAGCTGATTGCCTTTTCTCAGCTATTTCCTTTTATTATTATTTTTTTTTTTCAGTTTCTCCACTTCTAATCCCCACAGTGTTCCACGCAAACCTGTGGAGCTAGTGTAAACATTGCTGAGCAGAAAAGGCCCTCTCCTGTACATGAGCATGCTCAGCACTTCTTTAACTAGCTAAGCACAGCTTAGCAGCCTCAGACACCCCCCCCCTACTTAGCTGTGCTTAGCTGAGTGCAAACAGGGGCTGCTGAGCTCCAATGTGCTTACACAAACCATGACACACACCCCTTTTCATGTCAGCTGCCTCTTCTGCCTACACCACCACGTTGTAGCCCTTACACAGTTAGGTACTTGTGGGCACGGTGGCCCATTTTGCTATTCAATAAATTTAGCTGATTTACATACACCTAATTGCTTATGCCCTAGTTACTGCACTACACCAGAGCATATGTCCTTACCAACCACTATAACATGCCATTGTATGACTCTGCCTACTGCCCAGTATAATGGGGAACTTCAATATAGCTTTATGTCTCATATTTTAATACTTTAATTTTTATTTTATGCCCTATTATGTTTGTGTGTCACTGCGCACCGGTTAAATGTGGCATATGTGTTAAAAAAAATCATTTGATTTTTTATTAATTGCATCACTTTTAAATATCAATGGCCATAGTTTTGGCCATTGGCATGCCTACTGCCCCTAATATATGCTTTTATTTGAGTTGTCACAGCCTCATTTTTATTTTTGATTTCCGGTACATGGTTAGTAACCATGTACATTTTTCTTGCATTCACTTCTCTTAGACAGATACCTGTCTACTTCCTGGATCACAAATTCACCTCATCTGCATGTTTTTCACCAGCAAATGAGGTGATTTGCATTATGCGATCACCTCTATGGCTGAACAGTGCTGGGAGGCTCATGCACGCCCCCAGCCTTGTTTCCTGGTTCATTCAGCCTCCTGATTTTGTGCTCAGGCCATGGCACTATTCCTACATGGCGAATTGCTCCATATAGGGCTTATTAAATTACCCCCATGGATTCACTTCACAAGTTCAAAGTTTCAAAACCATAAGATCGAAGTTTTGAAACTTCAAACGTTTTGAATGGAGATCTTCAAACAGTGTGGAATGGAAAATTTACCATTTTGTTCATTGTAGTGCAGTAATATGATCTCGGAGTTGGTATATTTATTTATCAGGAAGGTGTCCCACCTGCAAAAGTGTGAAAAAAAATGTTGCTTTTATTTTATTTTTTTTTTACAATTTCGAAGTTTCAATACTTCGATCTTCAAAGTTTTGAAACTTCAAGCTTGTAAAATAGAAGATCCATATATATATATATATATATATATATATATATATATATATATATATATATATATATATATATATATATATATATACACACACACAAGTGTGTGTGTCTTGCCAAACCATAACATTTCATCTTCTGTAAGACATGTAGAACATCATAGTTATGGACAATGGGTTTTACAGCAAAACAAATTGCTCTTTGTGTATATAATGTTGCAAAATGGTTAGCAGAAAGCAGCATCTGTATTCAGAGTTGAGAAATGGTAAGTGACAATTCACATCTTATGGCAAAAACAAAAGGAAATGCCATTAGCAGCACTGATATGCTGACCGCCACAAAAATGAGCTTAGCCTTGATGTGCAAAAGAAAGCAATGGTGATATAAGCATAAATAGTCCTTGAACTGTAATAAAGTCTGTGACTCAATGCACTCCTGATGTGATGTTCACATTGTTAGGTATGTGAGGGGTTATGATATACTAAGTACTGGTGTCTGTTTAACAATGCTTATTTGGCAGTTTTCCACAAAGTCATAACACTCACTTCATTTGTGTACTTTCTGATGACTGTTGTGCATGTGTGTGGTCAATAGATAGGACAGCGGTCATAAGGATGGGAATTAGGCAGGCAGGGGTTACAATACAATTAGATGAATATCGCAACAGTGTGAAAAGTAATTGATGATGTGCAGCCATGACTTAATGAACAGATGTGATTTGGTAACTTCACAGGCATGAGTTTTGATCCCCCATCTATTGTAACAATGGCTTTTCTCAATCACATACCCTGTTGATATCCCTACCAATGTAGGCTTTCTGAGTCTATTTGCATAACTTCTTTTGTGGCATCAGTAGCTAGTGCACAAGTCAAAAGATTGTAAGTTAGGCAGGCAGGGGTTTGAATCCAGTGAAGTGTGCATTGTAGCAGCTTGACATGCAATTCATATGTTGCAATAATTAGACATTTCACACATTGGGTACTATTAGTGTAACGTGTAAATTACACATTGACTTTAGTGTGCATTTTGTCATTATAGTAGGTAGTGGGTTTTGATCCCCTCATTTTTGCATGCTTTTCAGTATTACTCACTTTGTCACTAGCTTCACAGTCACAACACAATAGTGAACTAAATTATAAACCATAAGTTCCTGGTCTCATTATCAATTCTTCATCAAAAAGAGGTGTCACACTTACAGATATCATGTATTTCCAGAGTATTATGCATGACAGGTGGCAGGATATATTATAGGTATCCTTATGTAGACATACTGGAATGATGCATCTAGTGATGTAGCACACACTTAGGAAGATATTCGAATGTGCTAATGAATCAGCTACTGTCACTCAAATTAGGTGACTGCCAATGCTTGACACTTGTCAATAGTGACATTAGTTAAGAGTAATAGTTGCCTTGTCACAATTTCCAAGGGTCTGACTGATCATAGCTTGATGTGTACAATGCCAATACACTAACAGAAGGTTTGTGAGTCCATGATTGTTACATGTTGTGAACAAGGGTCATAGTTCATAGCATTGCACAGTGTTCTAACTATCCCTGGAAATGTGAGTTTACATTTGAAATTATGATAGATTCTTCTCTGGCAATTCGTACTTATTCAATGTTGTGAAGACTATCGACTCTGCAGATAGAGGTTCCATTCCATTGTGATATACCTTGTAGAATGCTGATAACTGTTATTATTATGTGCCGATAGTATGCAATACAAGTGTTAAATTTATTAAAATGATAAGTGCAACTGACAGTTTCCTTGCATCAGTAACATCATGCATTGCTGGGTACATTGGATGATGGGTTTCATGTTTCAATGTTAATTTTACAATCTGCAGCAGTATTGTAATATTTTTCTGACCTTTGTTCATTTATATTTCTTGAAAACACCTTTTTATATGGTGTAACTTACTTATGACCATGAATGTCCAATATCAATGTAAATAACAAGAACTTTGACCCCTGATCTGTGCATGTTGTTTGTTCTGATATCAACTGCTCTGTTCCCATGAAGTGTATTCCCTGGTAACCACTATCATGAGTTCTCCTGTAGCATGCCTTGCGAATACACCATTCTGGTGGATACATAGCTGAATAAAATCAGGGTGGTCAACCTCAGGAATGTACATTTTGAGTATGCTGATATCAGCTGTTCTGTTCCCCAGGAATGTATTTCCAGTCACATTTGTTGTTACTGCTTCTGTGGCATACCTTGCTAACAAGTGGTTTACAGCTTATCCATGACATTTGTTTAAGTTAATTTTCATTCCTGAGTATTTCTCTTTTAGTGATGTCATGTGTTATGTTCCTCAGAATGGCAACTGTGCTTTTACAATTGTGTGCACTATGTGGGAAATGTTCTAATTTTTCCCACATAATTACTCTTTTTTTTTTTTTTTTTTTATTCTTCGGTCACTGTTGAGATGGGCATTTGGGAGAAATAAGGACTTAAGGGGTATACTGATTAATTTGACTGATTCAAGTATGCATTCATGGATGCGTGATGTGCTGTAGAGAAGTTGCAACATGACCGCTTCAGTGGCTACCCCTGCTAAGATATTTCAGTATCACTTTGCAATGTGAAAGTTCTGAGTTTGGTTCCTTAGCCAATTACTTGTTTATTATTGTTGCAATCTATCAGCACATGTGACACATTTCAAATGTATTTGTTTTTATAACCCACTGCCCTCTGACATTTTATTTATTATTTATTTGACATTTGTTGACCGGGTTAGCCCAACTGAACTATCGCCCTTTTTCAGTGGATGCCCGGGGAGAAAAGCTCCACAGTTAACAGAAACAAGTAGTAAAATACAGACGTGGAAGAGTTGATAATCATTTAACAAGTAAATTATACTATAAAACATCTAAGTAATTTACACACTGACACAGAGTTATGAAAAATAAAGTCAACAATGATTAGCTATATGGTTCCTCAGTTATATACAAACAATATATTATCACAGTAAGTAAGATTTTCAAGTACAGTCAGTATAGTCAAACATTTACAATCACAAAGGATGAAGTACATGGCAACAAGGGGGAAAGAATAGATTTGAAAAAGGGATTCAAGGTGAAATGGAAGTGAGATTCAGGGTTACAGTTGTAAAGTAAGAGGGAGGAAGAAGGAGGAAGAAGTAGTTAGGAGACAACTGATGAGGTGAGGCATTTAGTTAAGGAGTATCTGTGCAGTGGCAGGTCCAAATGCTTTTTAGATAATTCTTGGTAGCAGTTTTGAATTGTTTTGTCTGCTTAATACATCTAATATCCTGTGGAAGTTTGTTCCAGGAGATGACCGGAGAGTAGCTGTAAATGTTATGGTGTATTTTACTTTTTGGTTTTCAGATCTGAAGTAGGATTTGGTCTGTGCTTCTCATGGTCCTGGAAGGGTTGTACAGTGAGGTTAGAGTTGGACAGAAGGTGGGCTGGTACAGGATAGAATGATCACCTGAAGCTGAGAGAGAAGTAGTTAGTGAGGAAATTCCAGCCAATTCAGGCTGTTAAGAGAGAGGCAGTGGCATGATTTAAAGGTTTCACTTTCAGCAACTCTGGTGACCTTGTTATATGTAGTTTCAAGTTTATTTTAATAAAGAGTTTTGAAGATTAGTTAAGCTTTATGAGCTATAAAGCAGGGTTGGGAGAAGGTAGGCATGTGCAAGGGTAATTTTGGATTTGCTCGACAGGATTTTTTTGTTTCTGTAAAGAAGACCAAGTTTTTGGTGTTTTTTTTTTTTTTTTGATGTAGTTATGCATGTGGATGTCAAATTTTAGTTGGTCATCAATTATCACTCCAAGAAGCTTAGTGCTGGATTCAACTGTCATTGGTGTGTTATTAGATGATGTTATAGAGAATGTAGGCGTAAGGTAGTTTAGGGTTTTAAGCAGAAAAAGCAAAAGTTTAGTCTTTTTAGGATTTACAATTAATTGATTATATAACAGCCAGTTTTCAATGGATAAGTAGTTTGTTTCAGTAACAGAGTTTAAGTCAGAGAGAGTATCTGTAGTGGTGATGACTGTAGAGTTGTCAGCATACTGGACAAGCAATGATTGTGGACAGGAAGTATAGAGTAGTTTAGTAAAGATATTGAAGAGTAATGGACCAAGGATTGATCCCTATGGAGCATCCATTTTGATGGGAAGAGGAGGGGATAGTGAAGAGAGCCATTTTACTGACTGCTGATGATCACTAAGGTAGCTGGAGAAACAGGAAATAGTTGCACTGGAGAAATTTAGGTCAGAGAGTTTGGTCAAGCGTAAAGGGTGAGTGACTGTGTGGAATGCTTTGGAGAGATTGAGAAATAGGCATGACACTAACTTGTTACTGTCTCTGGCTAGGGGAAATGGTGTTGATGAAGGGTAAAAGAGCAGTGGTTGTGCTATGTTTAGGGTGAAATTCATGCTGAGTGGGGGTAAGCAGTTTATCTTGTAGTAGGTGATCCAGGATTTGTTTGTGCACACATTTTTCTAAGATTTTGGAGAGAGGAGATAAGATTGCTATTGGTCTGAAATTGGCAAATTCTGTGTAATTTCCTCCTTTATGTACGGGTAGAGTAAAGAATTGCTTCCATATTGAGGGAACTTTAGATTCAGAGATAGAGCGGTTGATGAGTATGGAAACAGGAAGGGCTATAGAATTAACTGCTATCTGTAGGAAATGGGGAGGTAGATTATCAATAGAGGGGGAGCAGGGTTTCATTTTGAAAAGTAAGGACTTTATGTAGCTAGTAGATACTGGTTTGAGACAGAATTTATTTGAGGTATTGGGGGTAGTGGGGAGAGCTGAAGGGTTGGCCACATTGTTGTCAAAGTTGGCAGCATTTATCAATTTGCAATGGATTCAATGAAATAAGTGTGAAGACTGGATGCAGTTTCTAGGGGAGTGATATTGAGACAGGGGTTAGGGGACAAGGGCAGGAAATATCTGCAGTGTCTCACGTATAGTTAGGGGACAAGGGCAGGAAATATCTGCAGTGTCTCACCTATAGATTACAATGTGGATATAGTGGCATGTGGACTGACTTGCTACACAGACCCACCTCAGGACAACCATTTTTATTTTCATTTTTAATTACCTTCATAGATGCATAATTACCTTCATAGGTGCATGGCTAACACTCCACATTGCTGTTAGCAATGGTGCAGTATGTGTGAAGGCCTGTCTACTCCAGGCCAGTAATCAAGAGGGCCTCAACCCTCAACACTCGCACCAGTGAGAGATGGTCTCTAAAAAGGAATTAATTTACACAGTATTATCAGATGCAGTTCTTTGCATCAAGCAAAATTTCCCCTCGAGCACACAGGGAACACTCTCCAGACCTGGACTGGACTCTCTGTCTCTCTAGATCACAAACAAGACTCACTTTGGAGCACACACACACACACACACACACACACACACACAACACACACACACACACACACACACACACACACACACACACACACACACACACACACACACACATACACACTCCATGGAAAGGCTGGTACAGATTTACTAGCTGTACCTCTTCTGTCACACTATCACCAGTCAACTACTCTCAGGCTGTTACAAGGGTATCCAATTATTCTGAGTAAAATCAATACTAATATAAATGGTAGAATGTAACCAAAGCAGCAAGACTTTTTGGAGTGGCCACGGCATCACTAAAATAAGCACAAGCTCTCAAGATATTAAAAGTATTCTCTAAAAGACCAGCCTCAATGAAAGGTATAAACTATTTAATAATAAGTAATAAAATAGAAAACATGAGAATGCTAAATATCTAAGTGCAATAAACACCAAAGTTTCAATCACAGGAGAAATAAAAATAACACTGTTGGACCGATTCAAACAGATGCAGGAAAACAATACTTAACTAATCTCACTGTATTTCCTGACTGTCTAAAGAATAATGGCTCCCTAGCTAACTTAATTAATACAGTAAGGCAGGATTAGATGCTGGGATACTAACTTCCACAAGGCAAGGTGATAAGCTTCTAACTAAAACTGAACTGAACTAACTCAACTAACTGAACTGTGATAACTGTCATAGAGCTTTACATCGGGTTTCAAAGAAAAGAAAACAAAAACTAACTATTGTGAGAGTTCCATCCTCTCAGTGCTGGTTATAGAATGATATCACATTTGATTACCTGACTCTGGTACAATACACACTCAGAGCTTTGCTAAGATCTTTGGCAATATTTGAAAATTATACAACAATTTCAACAACTTCCACTCTTCCCTTCCAGAATTCTTTGTTTAAACATATACATTTAATCAGTGATAATAACACTGTTAATACATTTTTAATGCAAACATCTGTTCAAGTCAGTGTGATAGTCAAATGAAACAAAATTATTTAAAAAAACCTCAGCTGACTATGCTGGCATATGTTGCGCATGCACTGCCCTAGTCTCCCTAGCATTGATGTCAATACCTCACATCGCCACAGTTTTTTAACTGTATTACTTTATATCCCACATCCCCTGTGCATAATTCACTTTTTTAAAATGGACTTATTGTCATAGACATTTATGGTCTATATTTTCATGTAATGTTTTGTTATGCAACTTACTTTGCATTTTAATGTTCACTCTCTCTCCATGAATTCTGTTAATGATCTTGACTGCAGCTTCCAGGCCTATGTTATTTGCATTTCCATTTCTTATACATCTGTCTATAATTGCTACTTTTGATGACAACATTATTACAAATCTGAACACTCACACTCACTTTGGCTATTGCGGTTTCATGTGCACACTCATTGTTTACTTACTGTATTTAGATATGTCCGTGAAATAGCTAACCACAATTTGCCCATAAGCCTGAGCAGTGACCACAAGGAAAGTTTACTCATCGTCCACAGTGACTTGGCTGTATGCATATGTCATGAGCAATGCTGTTCATCATGCTATGAAGGCAAATAATGTTGGCTTGGCTGCAATTCAGCCACAATGTTAGTAAGGCCCCAGGATAACATTTATCCGATATAATTCATAAAATCATGCACTCATTCAGTTATTATCTGTAACACCATTATTATATATTTCCAAAATTGCTGTTGTTTTGGCCAGAATGTTATGTTTTTTTTTCTTTTGATTTATTTTACCAGTTTATTATTCCAATTTTTCAATTGTGATCCTACTTCTGCTTCTTTTAAATAATTCCTTGTTATCATTTTTCTTGCTATAGCTAAAGTCCTCAATTAAGGAAGTTATTTTTAGCATTTATACCTGCTTATACTGAAATGTTATATAAAGACATATTTTGATCATGTTTTAAGCTTAAAATAGTGATCACATGTTGCTTGGCCAAATGTAGATATGTGCTCCCAATGATTTCCAAGTTTTGTACATTCAACAAAAATATTTCCCCAATCTGCATCTAAATTTTCTTTACATCTCCAATATATCCAATTGTTTTTACTTTTTGTGAGTCGGTGTTTTACGTGGGGTATAAACTGCTATATTTAAGAATTTCTGTGTATATATTCTCCTAAACAATGAAGTCAGTACACTTAAGAGATCTTACCATTAATGTTTTTTTTTTTAATAGTAAATTCTATTTTAGGTACTTCTGTCAATTTATCATCTATTGTATTTGAATCTTGTTCTCTTGTCACTTTATATAACTTTGATAATATAGAATTATTATTGCATGTATAAGATATCTCATTTATGTTTTCAAATAAGAATGGATGTTCTTTTAAGGTAGATTCTGAGAATAAAATGCGGGTTCCCTTAAATGTACATTCTGTTATGGTTTGTACAGTTTTCCCTAAAATATGTATTCTGTTATGGTCTATACAGTTAAGCAGCTTCCATTTGAAATATTATATTCCTCTCTTATTTTGTCAGCTGTCTTAACATTTACTCTTTCCATAAAATTATACCAAGATAATAATTTATTTTCTCTCAAATGCTATATTATATTTTTGCTTGCTGTTTCTAACAAACCTATATTTACTTTCAATAGAAATATATTAATCAAACAGCTTTCTACTGTGTTTTTATATGTAGATATTAATGGTCCTTAGTGTATTTTGTAGATATTTTGAGTCAAATAGATTATTTTATACTGAAAGTAACTTGATATTAATTTAAACTTGTTGAATATCACTACTTCAATTAACTTGGTTAGTTTGGATTTATTCACATTTCACAGCTTTAAATGTATTTTTAATTAGCCTCATGTTCACTGTTCAGCCATTAGAAGCTAGGCCTCCATCATTCATTGTTTTAATACATTTTAAGCTATTCTTGGCTTATTAGGAAAGGATATAACAGAAGTTCCTCATTATTATTTCTACTTGTTATTTAGAGCTTTTATGTTTTTCTATGTTTTGAACTATTTTGGCAATATTTATTTTTGTTGTATGTCTATCAAGTCGTTGGCCCCATCCTTTGTATTTGTTTTGTATGTAATTTTCCTATACACGTAAGATTTTAAGAAATTCATGAGTTTATTGCTACTAATACATTCTTTGTCATTAAATTAAAAAAAACGTATTTATTTATTATGAAAACCAATGGTTGAATTCTTCAATTTAAGTAATATATGTTAGTATTTAGTATGATATTGGTTGGTAGCATATTATTATTTATTGTTTATGTAAATGCTATGAAATTATGATTTGATATGGGGCATGATATTATTCTCAAGTTAGTAACCTTATTTACACACACACATATATATATATATATATATATATATATATATATATATACATATATATATATATATATATATATATATATATATATATATATATATATATATATATATATATACACATATATATATATATATATATATATATATATATATATATATATATATATAGTATTTATTGTAGTCTGAGTACCTAAGACTTATAGATAGTATGAGTGAGTTTTAATGAGTTTTGTTTTGTTCTGTTTAAATCCAATAATTTAACTGACTCTATCCATTTTTTTAATATTTGCTGTAGAGGAGATTATAAGGGATCTATTTATACTCAAGTCTTCTTTACTTAGTATGCAGTTAAAATCTCCTTCCAAAATTACACTTCCTTTCATGTGAATAGGTAAAATGTCCATATATTTTCTTGTATATTTAGCACCAATACTAGCTATCCAATAAGCACCAGCTAGTGCATATGTTCTATTTTGGTAGTAAAAAATTATCATGGAAAATATTCCGCTTGTATCAATATAAGTAATTTTTGCTTTACACAGTACGCACATTTTTTCCTCAATATTAATGTACCTAAATGCATTTTTCTTTCTCCATTAAATCATTGCATTTTTTTCTGAAAGTCCCTTGTGGGTCTTTTATACCTTTCCCACCAGTAGGCTTTCCTCCATCTTCACTTTTACATTTTTTCACTTTTCTTCACTACGCAGAAAGAGATCCTAAGCAATTATCTTCCTTATATCAAAGCCACTGCATCTATCCTCCAGTAATCAATCCATTTTGTTATCATCCGTAAAAAGGGATTACACATTTCTCCTTTCCCAGAGTCATAGCTTGCGGAAATACTTTGAAAAAAAGCATTATATAATACCAGCCCCTTTGGTGCAGTATTATTTACCTCACTTGTTATGACTTCTCCCATCTTGTCATATATCTCTGCATCCATCTTCCAAATATTTCTCATCATATTTGCAAAATATTTCACCTATACCTGGCCTTCCTAAGTATCTGCAAAAGCTTTCAGACCAGAGTCAAAACTCCCACTGAATACTGGGAGACTACATGAGTGAGATGACTCCTATCTACTTCACTAGGTATCCAGTTATAGAACGGGTTCAGGAAGGTTTGATGCAATCCCATAAACCCATGTCAGTCACCATTCTATACATTGTTGATTAATTAATTCATTTGCTCTGATTACCAGTAAAGTCTGACTAGACAGTTTTCAGTTTTTGTCAGGGAAAGCTGTAGGTTACTTTGGAGTTGTTTGATTGAAGATATTGCACAAATTAGTCTTAAGTCAGTTGTAGATTTTATTAGCTTTGCTGTGAGATGGGCTGTATGAATTTTATTTAAAACATATGTTGATGAGTGAGGGCCCTAATACTGGACCTTATGTCACACCTAATGTTATCTACTGAGAGGTTGGCAGCTCATCAGCCACACATACTTTCTGTGCTTGGTTGTTAGGGTATTTGTTTAACCATCAGATAGTACAGTTTGTGGGGTCTTGGTTTCTTGAGTCTAAGTAGTAGCACTATGGGATGTGGAACATAATGATTCGAATAGGTCTGGGCTTAACAATCTGCAGACAGAAACTTGCTTACAGTAAATAAAGCTAACAACACTCACTGTGAAGCTCTATTCTCAAATCAAATAGCCAAATTATGGAACTCTCTACCCCAAACCCTCCAAAACACATCGGAATCTACCAAGTTCAAACAACTACTATTTGAACAACTATCTAAAAACTGGCATTGCTCCTACACCAAACCTGACTGACATGATATGTATAACTCTCTCACCATACTGTCCACTCCGTACCTCATTTTCTCCCTCTCCTCAGTGTTACTACTACTCAAAAAATTATATATATATATATATATATATATATATATAGGAAAACTCATTTGTTCATAACTATTATTTTATATGTAAACAGTAGTAATTTTATTATTCTCGCAGTGATCTTTACTGAAATGCTTGTGTGATTTTCTTTTTTGAACTTGTATCTACTTGAAAACAGCATTGAATACTTATTTGTAGAGACTCACTGGATGATGTGTATTCTGCATCTTAATATATGTATACTATTGTACTGTCTAATTATTGTATTTTGCTTATATTTCTGTGGAGCTTTTCTCCCTGGCCCTCCTCTGAAAACGAGTTTCTGGCCCAGTCGGACTTTCCCGATAAACAAATGTAAATAAATAAATAGATAGATAAACAATAAAGGGTCATAGGTAAGTACTAGTTTAGCGGCCATTGCAGGCTATTTTAAGCCTAGCCAATTTCCCTTTTGATGCTCAAATGAAACTATCACATGTTGGTGTTAGATTGACTTTATCCATTCCATTGTAATTATCTCTAGTGAGAATAACTGGGATCATACCAAAGATAACTTAAGGGGGGACCCCTGTATAGGATAAAGCATTTAGGAGCAGCCTCTGTCAATTAGTAGTGCAGGGAACAGTACTGGGGTAAATTTTCTGTTTCCCATCTGTAGATTGAAGTTGTGCCAGGGATGAGCTTTGTTTTATGTGGATAGGGAGTCTGTTCCTCAGCAGCGGTATCCTCTGAGAGATATACCTGCTCTACCAAACTATTCTGTTGATGTTGCAGAAGAGCTTTTGATCCCTAGACTAAGTATTTCTGATACCATTTGGAATTCCTGATATGCAGTAAATCCATCAGTACTAGTTTGGACGATGCCTTGTATGCTAAACAGAGGTTACCTCTCAGCAGTCTGTAGGATACCTAGTATAATAACAGGGCTTTGCGTCATAGGTTCATAGGTGTGTACTAGGCCAACGGCCCTGGAGCCTTTAAAAGCTAGCCCATAGAAGTGCCCTGGCATCATGCCGCTGTTAATACCCAGTGCCTCTATCAAGCAGAGCCACTGGAGTGATCCCTGGGGTGAACTTTCTATTTCCCATCCACTCATCAAGATTTCTCTTAAAAAGGGCCAGTGAGGTGCTCTACTTGACATGTATAGGAAGTCTATTCCAGAGCATGGGCAGTCTGTGGGTTATGAACCTGTCCCTCCAGCATGTTCTGTTCATTGTGGTAATGAGGTTGAGGTCCCTGGAACATGTGGTGTGGAGGGATTGGGATTTCTTTAGGTGTAACATTTCTAACAGGGCTGGGTCAGAGATGGCTTTGTTAGTCAAGCAGAGATCGCCTATTAATAGACAACATGAGACAGAGAAAAGCTGGATTTTTTTTAGTCTGTCCATGTAGGGCATGTGTTTATGGCCTAGGATCCTCTTTGTGAGGTACTTTTGAGGCCTTTGCAGCTGTTGCAGGTGTTTAGTGATGTACATGCCAAATGGGGCATTATACTCAATGACTGGTCTAATGAGGGAAGAGTAGAGAGATATGATGACCTCCTTCTTTCTGGATGCAAAACCCTTGGTAATGAGATGTGCCACATAGAAGGACTTTCTGACCACAGTGGCAATGTGGTGGTCGAAGGAGAGATTGCTGTCAACCTGTGTCCTTAGATCTCTTATAATGCCTTCAGTGTTCAGTGAACTACCATCAATGTGGTAATTAGTGGGAACTGAGTCTTTCTCAAAGGAAATGACGACATGTTTTTTGGCATTAACTTAAGGTCATGGTTTTGACACCAGTCATTGGTCTCAGTGAGGCCTTTCAGTAGGATGTCTACATCACTTGGGGAGTTAATTATGGCTTCCCGCTTGCATTCATCGGCGAACTTGGTAAGCCAGAGTCCCTCCGTGTTGGCCTGGTCTTCTGAGAATTATATGCCAAACAGAAGAGGACCCAAGACTGATCCCTTGTGGACTCCACTCGTGACTGGTCAGTAGTCTGACTTGGAGTCTGCTACTTTCACACTGTGGGTTCTATCTGTGAGCCAGTTTGCAACCCACCTAGTGATAAAGGTGTTGATGCCTAGTTTGGTGAGTCTAACAATAATTCCTGAGTGGGGAATGGTATCAAAGGCTTTGACCAGACTGAGGTAGGCTGTATGAACTGCCTTGCCCTCATCCACAGCTCTGGTGACTGACTCAAAGAAATCAACCAGGTTGAGGAGGCATGATGTACCCTTCACAAAACTAAATCGCATGGGATCCAGAGTTTGGAGATTCCCTATAATCTTGTTTGTTAGATCCATGATGATGTGCTCCATAGCCTTACATATCAGACTTTTCAGGCTAATGGGGTGATAATTCCCAGGGTTTGTAGTTGCTCCCCCTTTATGGAGAGGGATGACTGTAGCAGTGCGCCATTCTGTAGGGACAAAGCCTGAGATGAGGCTGTGATTGAATAAAGCAGAGGTGTGGTGCCAGTTCACTTTGTAGTTCATGTAGAACACAGCCAGGGACATTGTTGGGTCCTGTGGAAGCTGTATTTGTGGCCTTGGACAATGCAGCTTTAATCTGTACTGCAGTAATGCTGGGTGCCTGGCATTCTTGCAGTATTGTGATTGGTCCTTTAGGGGGGAGAGAGGGGTAAAGTTGGTACTGAATCTCTCGGCCAGTGTGTTGGCAATATCTGTTGGCTCAGTATAGGAGGTTCCATTGTGCAGTAACTCAGAGCAAATCTGGGTATTGTCGTGGAGATTCTTTATATAACTGTAGAAGGATTTGTGGTTGTTTTTAGTCTCTGCCACAATTCTGCCTTCATAGCTAGCTTTAGAGGTTTGGATGAGGGATCTCAATTATTTTGTGGCTAATAAAGGAGTTTTTCCAGTTTGGAACTTCACCTTTTTCTGCAACAGTTTCTTCCTTCTGTTGTAGAGTTTGCTAATGGCAAGGGACCACCAGATTGGCTTCCTTTTTTTTGGAGGAGAGCATCTTGGTTCTGTTGGGTATGGCGAGTTCCATGCATTTATGTACATGTTCGTACAGTGCAGTGACGTATGATTCGGCAGTCATGCACCTATTTTTCATTTGCATGGGTGCCGTGAAGTTAGCCACCTCTGTTTTTAGGAGCCCAAAGTCAGCTTTGTATACGTTTTTCATGGTGGTTACCTTTGCTGGTGGTGTGGGTGAGACGTGGATTTCCATGGTAATTAGTTTGTTGTCGATCTAACCAGGGAGGGGTTGACTATTGGTGTTGAGCAACGGTTGCCCATGTTAGTAATAACCAGCTCAAGGATGTTGCTTCCTCTTGTGGTGGTAAGAATAAGCTGGTCCAGTGCATTGGAATTAATGAATTCCAGGAAGCGTTGAGCAGGTGTATTGGTGCATGAGTAGTTTTCCCAGTTGATGGAGGGGTAGTTGAAGTCACCCAGTATGAGAGTGTTGCGTTGGATTCTAATAGCTTCCAGGTTGCTTAGGAACATGGAGTGAGAGTCTTAGGACATGGTTGGGGGCCTATAGCAGGCTACGAGCTGAATCACCATCTTAACCATTGTTAGTTGTACCTGAATCTACGATGTGTCGGAGTCAGTTCATGTAGGACATATTGTTTAGGCCATGTATCTTTTAGTAGGATATTTCTGTGGGAGTTCTAGCAGTTGCATATGTCTGGCCAGATGCATACCAAATCTGGCATCATACTCAATTATTGGCCTAATGAGAGCTTAGTAAAGAGGGGCAAAGACTTCCCTAGATGTACACACAATCCCTTTGTTTACAAGCTGTGCAATATAGAAGGACTTTCTTATAACAAAGGACACATGTTGGTCAAAAGTTAGGTTACTGTTCACATAAGTTCCCAAATCCCAAACAACCAGGTCAACTCTTAAGGGTATATTGTCCATCTGGCAGGTCCCCAGGCTAGATGACATCCCAAAGGAGTCAATAGTGCATTTTTTGGCACTTAGTTACAGTCCATGATTTTGGCAACAGTTATTTATTTGAGACAAATAGCTAAGACATTTTGGGATTCAGTGACTGTGCCTAGTGTGTGATCATCTGCAAACTTTTTCAGCCAAATTCCCCTGGAATTGGATTTGCTTTATAGAAGAAGATGCCAAACAGGAGTGGTCTCAGCACAGAACCCTGGGAGACTCCACTGGTGGCTGTTCTCTTTGTGGAGGTAACTTCCCCTATTTTTGATTTCCTGCATCCTGTAAGATAGGTGACAATCCAGTGAGTGACACAGGGGACTATTCCCAGTTTAGTGAGCTTTTCTATTATGCCTGAGTGGAGAACTGTGACAAAAGCTTTGGCCATGTCGAGGTCTGTATTCTGTTCCAGTTTATCTTCATCCATTGCTTTTGGTGACATTTCCAAAAAATATCATTTTGTTGAGTAAACATGACCTGCCCTTGATAAATCCAAATTGAGATGGGTCCAGTGTTTAGAGGTTCCATATGTCTTTATTGATTAGTTCCATAATAAGTCTTTCCATGGCTTTGCATATGAGGCTGTCCAAACTTATAGGTCTGTGGAAGATCCTGCCTTATTCAGGGGAATGACTGTAGCTATTCCCCATTCACTTGGTAAAAAACCTGTATGGAAGCTGAGACTGAACAGTGCTGTTAGGGGTGTGGTTAAATCATGCTTCATGCTAAGATGTATCTGGTGATATTGTCGGTACCGATCAATGTAGTATTTTAGTTTTTTAGCTTTTGTATATCTTGAGTGACAAATGTAGGGGGTGAAAGGGGTAAAGTTATAGCTGAATTTATCAGCCAGTAGGTTTCATATATCTTCACCCTCAGTGTAGGTACCATCATTCACAATCACCTCAGTGCATTGTTGCATTGTGCTTTTGAAATTATGAGCAAAACTAAAAAAACTCTTGTGAATGTCTTTGGCTTGGGTAGCTATTTCAGCCTCAGACTTGGCTTTGGTGGGTTTTATTAAGCTCCTGAGTTTTTTGTTTATGTCAATGACAAGGGCTGTATCATTCTAAAAATGACTCTTCTTACTTTTGGTCAGAAGCCTCTTCCTTTTAATGTAAAACTTGGTGGTATTATGGTTGTTTCATGCAGGTTTGTTTCTGAGGTTAACCCCGCACTTGTTCCTGCAGGATACAGCTACATCTATATAGCAGTTTATATGCTAGTATAGTGTGGTGGTATACATTTCCATGTATGCAGTGGAGTTAACTGGGTTTGCTGGGGATTTGAAGCTTGCCAATGTATTGCTTATGAGTGGATAGTTTGTCTTAAAGAAATTTCTTTTATTTCAAAAGAAACAGCTTTATTGTCAGGCCTAACAAGTGACAAAGATAAGCAATGGATTGCGCAAGATGCCCCTATATTAGTGAAGACAATTGTTTGTTTATTTATTGTCATTTGTTTACTGGCAATGTCTGATTAATCAGTGCCCTTTTTTTCAGCAGAGGCACAGTGAGAAAAGCTCCATTATACATACATTATGGACATCATTTGAATTGTTTCATCATTTACAGTCAATTTCATTCATAAACAACAGTTCCATTAGTCCAACATCCTTGGCTTCAGTCACATCATTTACAAACAGTTTGGATTACAAATAACAGTTACATGGGTTATATATTATTTTTTTAAATAGAGGAAGGTATATCCAGTATAATACCATCAGTATGCATACTGCCAGCTTTTACATATGAATATTTGTTACTATAAAGACTTGTTCAAAATGTAGAACACAGGAAGATAAGATAAAGAGCTAGAGCATCCCAAAGAAAGGAAGGAGGGGAAGAAGCGCGCAGACAATAAAGGAGGTGAGATGATAGAGGAGGATATATTTGTCATACTAGTACTTTGAGTTTTGTGCAGCAGAGACTTATGCCACAAATTCATACAGCTATATTAGTACCAGTTTAACCAGGGATGGTGCAAGTGCAGAGCCATTTATTGGCGATGTTTTACAACAGTACCTTCCCCCCAGATGCGCAGTAGCAAGGCTGGCCCAAACCTCACCCAACAGCCTGCACATGGCAATTTTTTCTCTAGACTTGAATAAACATGAAGATGGTTCATTAGTCCGCATGAATATTCATCCGGTATTACTGTCATGTAGTAAGCATACAAAGGGGAAAATTTTTAGTAGATCGTTGGTTATACTGACTAGCGTAATATAAGTTTCTGTGTTTTTATTTTCTCCTAGTAGTTATGGAATGCTAAGTAAGTTCTGGTTCTGCGATGTCTGCAGAATGTTCATCAGAATGAAGTATGCGTAGTTCACTGAAGGAAAACATTCATTACCCAAAGTTTCCCCAGCAGCATACATTGTGTCAATAGCTACACGTTTTTTACACTTGTTTTATATTAAACTAGTAGGTTTTGCATACTATTTAAATGGTACTTAAGCAAGACTTGATGGTAGCAGCATTTACTGCAGTTTCTAACTGAAATTCAAGATACGGTGTTTCATTATAAAAGAGTAGTTCCTAATGTAACTGTATGTCAGTATGTATCAACATCAAACCTCTGATATGCCAGAGAACTACAAAATGTTATCAGGAACAAACCAAAAATATGAGGCCAAAATCTGGACATTCTGTGAAAAAAAAAAACAGACAGTGGAGAGGTATCTAATACAGGCAAGCAATTATTCTTTTGCATCAGTCTAAATGGATACAATGTTACCAGGGATGACAATAGTCATAGCACTCAACCTTATAAAATTACAACTTGTAGTAGTAAACCTTTTAAAAAAAATCAAAGGAGAAGCTCAGAAGCAGGAGCACTTTAATTTACACAATAGACGTTCTTCCTGTATTTGTTGTAAAACATTGCCCTGAACCAGCTACTGCTCTATTAGTATATCAAATTGGAGGTAGGACATCAGCCTTGTTTAAATGTTGACTTTGCTTGTAGGAGTCTATTCACAATTAGTCGTATTTTGTCTGCTTTTACATACTTGTGTATATGTTTGTTATATAGCCAGCCAACTTGATAAGATCAGTACAGGAGAAATACAGAGAGGTAAGGTGAAATGGGACCAATAAGTAGTTAAAAGCCTGTATTTCCAAAATGGATCAATGCTAGTTATGACATGTTTTCATAGAAAGGTACAGAACTAATTCAATGTAAACAAAACGTCAGTACACTGAGCTCTTCTCATCAAAAACACACAAACATTAATTTGTACTGTGATTTTTATGCCTCAATAGGCAAACAGTTGAAATATCACTTTAATAGTGAAAGGCATACCGTTTTATGTTTAAAGTAAAACAAACAGAAGTTCATTTTTGATAACTTTATGCTGATGAAAGCTGCGCATTGCTTAAGCTGAATTAACAGGCAATGTATGTGTGATCCCAGAGAAAGCCTCTGCAAGTAAGGCTTCTGCAGGGTCCTAAATCACTGAGTAGATCAAATGATATGACCAGCAGACCATGGAGACGGGGCTTTTTGCACTGGGGTTAAATGAACATCTGTGATTGGCTTTTGGATTGATGACACACTATAAATGGGGTGTATATTTTTTTCTGTTTTTTCACATTGATGAAGGTTTTGTAATATATAAGCCGAAATCGGTCTGTTTGGTACACTTTATTTATTTAACTTATTGTTATTCTGTCCCCACAGTCATATAATTTGGTCTACATAATGTATGCATGATGTCACTGGTAAATCTGCATGGTATGTCAATCATGCATTATTTGCGTGGTACATCACAGCCACTAGGCATGTCAATCACTATGTCCATGCCCATTCCTGCAGGAACTGACTGGAGGGGGGTACTGTTGTAAAACATTGCCCGTTTATCTATCAGATGTTGCTACAGTTGGCATTTAAAGCTTTTTAGCTTGCAGACTGTTCTTAAGTAGAGTGGGATGCTATTCCAGCTATTAGCAATGCAGTGTGAATAAAGGGAGTATCCTGCAAGATCAAAGATGTTCCTCTCCCTAGTGGGTACTCTAACTAATTGTACCATGGAGTTAATATTGACAAAGTCCAGGAATCTCTGTGCTTGTGTACTGATACCAGTGTAGGTTTCCCATTCTATAGTTGGATAATTTAGATCATCTTCGAAAATGGTATTGGGTTTAATACGGAGTGATTTCTAGTTCTTGTAAATTGGCATTATGGCTTTCCTGGGTCATAGAGGAAGTTCTATAGCTAGCTAATATATGTTAGAAGACCCTTCTGGTGGTTATTTAGACATGAAAAAGCTTTAGTGCATCATGTTGTTTTACTAACCTTGATGTGAGTCATGTCGGGATGAAGACAGAGATGCCACCATCTCTTTTCCCCGATTGCATAGTAGCTGATCTAAACATGTGGAAAGTATTATAGCTCTGCATAGCCGGAGTGATCTCTGCCTTTTAAACCATGTCTCATATCCCATAAAGTAGACTATCTCCACATATCCTCAGTGAAAGTTTATAAACTCCCATCCAGTCATTCAGACTGGTTTTAAATGTTGCTGTTGAAGTACTGTACTTGATAAGTAAGGACAGCCTATTTGAGAAATGGGGGATACACTGGTGTCAGATATAAAGCTACCTTTAACCCACAATGCTGTTTTTTTCCAAGCTACACTCTGTTTTTCGAACTTATGAAGTCATTTTCTCTTTTTCTTTTTCCCATACAACCTCTCCAAACCACCGGCTCCATTACCTTTTCTTAAATGGATAATAATTCACCCATAAAGATGAAAGCCATGTCTCCCTCAGCCAGGTGAAGGAAGAAATCATTGCTCCGTAGATGCACTTGCCATGTCATTCTTAGCCAGGTGAAGGTCCTGTAGCCCACTCATTCATTGTTGGGAAAGCGTCTGAGCCTGATCAGCCCAGTCATTCATCCCTCCAAGGTAAATGATTAGGAGGCAGAGAGTAGTCAGTTGTGGATGTTTTGTGGATCCCACACCCATGGCTTAACGTTTCCTCACTGTGACCAATGGCTGCATATCACTGCTGCTAATTATGCATCTGCATGTAGTACAGCATGCCATACTTACAGCCACTGTGACCAAATTTGTTCATGCTCTGCTGTACACCCGTTTGTAGATCAGGGACAGCAGTGCATTGAGATAAGTCATGTCCCTCCTCAGGGTAACTGAGTCAGTGCTGGTCATGAAACCATATTCTTCAAGATGTAATATCTGCATTCTCAAGGGTATTTCTATTATGTCACAACCATGTACACTAGCAATAAAGTTTATTTTTCAATTTTTAATATAAAACTCAACAAAAATGTTTATTTTATTTAAACGTGCATTTGAAACCAAAAATGAGTCTGGATACAGTAATTTCAAATGAAGATACCAAATCTTTATACCTCACATCTCACTCTTGCATACTTTAATTCCATTTTTCAATTCTTACCCAAACAACCACTGAACCCTCATCTTTCTTTAGTGCAACTTTTCATTTTTACTCTGAATGCCTTAAGATCAACCAGCAACATCTGTGAAGCTGCAACATTCTTGATTTAGAAGTCTAAGTGGTATTTCACTGTGGGTGGAATTGCAGAGCAGTCAGGAAAGGTTCAGTGTGAAATAATCCTCCACTTCATAGGTAAGGAGGGAAAAGAGATATTTAATACTTTTAGACTCAACCAGGATGAACTAAGTCAAGTTAGTAGCATTGTCAGAAACATTTCTGTTGTGTTGTGAGCCAAAATGAAACATTCCATAAGCAAGAAATATATTTTTAAATAAAAATCTAGGTTCTGCAGCAGCTGATACTTATGTGGCAGAGCTAAAACATAAACTGATAGAGTCTGAGACTGATGACTTACTTGATTTACTGATTAAATTTAGTACGGTATCAAGAATTATCAAAAAAGAAGTAGACTGACCTGACATTGGATAGTGCCCTAGTTGTGTGCAGAGTGAGAGAACTTTCAAGAATCCGTCTTTATTTATTTATTTTATTTTACATTTGTTAACTGGGATAGTCTGTCTGGATGCATGTCCATTTTCAGCGGAGGCCTGGGGAGAAAAGCTCCAAGGTAAGAAGAATACAACATTAAATATTACAAATAGAATAATTGCAACATTACATATTACAAATAGGACAATTACAGTGTTAACATACATAAGCAATTTAAACAAGTTCCACAGATTAGAGTTAATCCCGATTATAAATCAGGATTAAGTTACACGGTTAAACTAATTCACAGTTTTTACACATTCTAGAGGAGAGTTAGCCAGGCTTGGTACATTGACATAGCCAGTTCAGTGTCAAATGTTCTTTGAGTCTAGTTTTAAATTGGCCTAGGGTGGTAAGTAAAGTAATATCAGATGGAAGAGAGTTCCAGGATCTACCTACAGTGTTTACAAAGACAGAGTCACTGACTGAGTTATAAATTTTGCTAGTCTAAATTAGTAGTCTGTTGGAGGATCGAAGCAGTCTAGGATTATTATAAGGGGTGATAATATTTTTTAGTGCAGGAGTATTGTCTGGATTATAGAGGATTTTATATGCCATAATCAGTTGGTTATACTGGGTTAGGCTGGGTAGTTCAAGCCACCCAAGCTGGTTTAGATTAATACAATAATGTGTCCTAAGAGGCAGCCCAGTGGCAAACCTGGCAATGTGGTTATAGCAGATTGAGAGTTTGTTAAGGACAGACTTGTTTAAATTAGAGAGTAGACGGGATGCATACAGAAGAGTTGAAAGAAGGTGAGATCGAGTTGTAGCAATTTAAGCAGGGGGGTTAGAAAGGTTTTTATTCTGTAAAGTGACCCTAGTTTTTTATTTATGGTTTTGATAGTTTGGTTAACATGTAGGTCAAATTTTAGATTATTATCTATAATGACAACTAATATTTTTGTAGATGGGTCAGGGGAGATTATTATGCCATCATTTGCATATATGGTAAAGGTGAATGCAGTAGACATATGTGTTGGTGAGAAAAACAGCATTTTAGTTTTTTTGGGATTTTAGGATCAGACGACGTTCAGAAAGCCAGTTTTCTATTGTATTAAAGGTGGTCTGGGTAGCTGACCATAACTCTGTTGGAGATGTGGCAGAGCAAATCAGGGTGGAGTCATCAGTATATTGGATACAGATGACTTTTGGTATGACAGTATACAGGTCGTTAATGAAGATGGAAAACAGCAGGGGCCCTAGTATAGAACCTTGTGGTACACCAAGGGTGTTAGGTAGGAGGTTAGAGAGTTTGTTTTGCCAGAGGACAGCCTGTTGTCTACTATTCAGGTAGGACTGAAACCATTGAAGGGCTTTAGTATCTAGACAGAATGTTTGCAGGGTGTGGATTAAAAGTTGGTGATCAACCATGTTGCATGCCTTGAAAAGATCCAAGAAGAGGGCTGAGGATATATAATTATTGTTGTTTTTGCAGTCTCCAAGGTATCCTAAGGCTTCCAAGAGCCGTGAGGTAAGTATTTCTGTTCTTAGCTGTACTAGCTGTAGGTTTACTGTTTTTAATATAATTTTTGTTAATTAAGGTTTTATACAAATTAAGGGTTATTTTATGTTTAGATATACTATTGTTAGAGGGCAGGGGGTAGACTACTCTTTATTTAGGTTGGGAGTTAGCCATTTTGTAATGGAGACAAACTATAGGTGCTTTAATCCCAGTTCAGCAAGCTTACAATTTAAAATGGAGAACAGTATTAAGTATCAACTTTAGCAGTTTGTAGGGCTGACTTCAGTTACTGTGTTCAAGCAGAGGTTCAACAGGGTAGCATCCTTCTAGGTCAGAGAGCACTTTTAGGGATTTTATATCAGGGGAACTACCTGGAAATTAGAGTAGAGTAAAATAAAATAAATAGTTAGCTAGGATGCAATTCAGTAGTTTTATTACAGACCAGGAGCAGGAGTTAACAATATTATCGGCTATCAGGGATAGGGGACTGCTATTAAGACATAGGAAGACATAACTACATTCAGCGCACAATTAGCAATTAAATCTGTTTTTACTTTGTGATTTATCTTGCATAGATCAGGTCAGTTAGGTCTATTTCCCCTCCACATCATGGCAGGTCAAAAACAGCACAGATATTGCATAGAACAGCAGCTATTCCCATTAATAACAGTATTTATGGTAAGCTACAAGCTCCGTGAAGCTGCGAGCACAGTGAGCAGTTCAGTTTTTTCTTTAGACAGAGATAGGCATTAACTTGAGTAAAACTAGACAAACTTAAGCATACAACTGCAGTATAGACAAGAATGCTGTAATTATAACACTATGAGCAAAGACAATTGCACTATCATGTAACAGAAATCAAACTATTGTTTCTACATGAAATTAATCAGGGCATGCAGCAATTTCAGTATGGGAGATCAGACTGTCGTTTTTTCAGGACATTAAACAGGGCAAACTTACATGTTTAGTTAATGTACTGCTGAGTTAAAATGGGAGAACAAGTAAATTCGAACATGACAAAAAGAAATAAAAGTCATAGTGCTGATAACTAATGGTTTCCAAGATGGTGACTCATAATAAACATTTAGACACCTTGCTCAGTGAAAGCAAGGTGGATAAAGGTGTGAAAAAGCACACTGTAGAGCCTTTAATTACACTTGTGGAAGTCCGAATCTTTTCACAAAAATGCATAAAAGACTAAATAAGTATGTGCCACAAGATTCACATGTTGTTAAAGCAGACTTTACTGTGAATGATTTTGGTCTCAAAAGCTTCCAATATGAAGCTGAAATGATACACTTAGGATAGTTGCAGATGATAATGCTGGAGCAGGTTTGTTGTGGTACAAGGATGCTCATTATATTCTCTGTGGTGATTGCTGAATCTTCCTAATACTATGAACAAATTACTGGGCACTCTTCTGACTTACTCATGGCAGAAGTTAAATAAATTGTTTCAGATTTTTCTCAATCACGAGCAGAAATGCAGAAAATCAAAGCTAGTAATTAAGTTAACATCCTAGGAAAATCAGACCAAACAACCAGATGTTGTTGTCTTTCGGCTTTTCCTGGTTAGGGGTCGCCACAGCAGAACTCCAGTCCACTAATGATTGGCAGTAGATTTTTACGTGCTGAGATGCCAGTCTTGAAGCACAACCTTCAATGAAGGTACCCCCATTTATGCATATCTCCACGCAGAAGACACTCTAACTGAGAATCGAACAGGACAATGTCTTACTGTGAGGCAACAACGCTACCGCAGCACCACCACCACAGATTATGTTTACTAAAAACATCCAAAAACTAATAGGTACAAGACAAGATGAGCATACACTGCAAAGTCCAACAAGGTTTAATAGCTGAGTAAAACAAGCTTACAGCAATCAGTAGTCCGGTGCACACTCTGGTAACTGCCAAGCAATAAAAAGTTAAAAACGATCTGGCTGCACAGAATCCAAGTCACAAAGTGTAAAACGCTTTTCGCTAGGAAACACTTCTCCTAACTTCTTCAGACAATAGTGCTCAGAAAGAAAAAACAAGTTTAAGTACATATGCTTAGCACTATGTTCCCAGCTACAATAGATGCTAAATAAAGGTTTAACAAATTAGGCTGGATGAAGTCTATCTCAGGATTGACTAACCTAGCCCTCCTGGGGAAAAGGGGTACATCCTGAGAATGGTTATTGACAAGACAAAAATTGTCATGGATACTCAACTGCCTTGACATTTTTATGATTCCAGATTCCAGATTTGATATCCTTGTGAATCAATAAAGCTTTTCCCATTGCTTTTTGAATGTCATCAACCACAGAAGTATTTCAAAGAACAATATCTATATACATACATATATATAAATATTTCAAGCACAGGCAATAATGCCTCTCTATACTGCCAATATACCAAAACAGTTACTCCCATAATAAATCCCCAGGCTGTTCTTACAGATGTTTAAATTAGTACTTGCTTTAATGTAATTTGGTAGTCTATTCCATGCATCAGCTACTGCCTCAGAGAACAAATTAGTACATCTCTTATTCTTATATAATCTTCTACATAGGATGACTGATGATTCTGTACTATATTTTTTAAATGCCAAACATTCCAAGAGGTACTTGTTTCTAAATGCCTTATATACTTCTATATAACTAAACAAGGTCTCTTCTTAAATGCCTATATAAGAGTCTGTATAAATTTAGATATTTTAGTCTTTCATAATAACCTAAATATTCACATCCATGAATGCCCTATATATATTTTCAGGGTGACAATCAGAAGGGTGAACCCACTTCAGTCAAAGTCAGGAGGCCGAACGGTAACAATGTCAAACCCAAAATTGTCGAAGTATGAATCTCGCCTCCATCTCAACCCATGTTAAAGCCCGTTCTGAGGTTTACGGCAAGTCATATTTCGACAATGTTGGAATTTGTCCATCCTGTCTCAGCACAGTCCTTTTTAGTGTTTGTTTTATGATAGTTTAATCTAATGCAGCATTTAAAAAGGAAGGGATAACATATACCACAATCCTTTCATTTCTGCTACTACCTAGGAGCATATAGCTATTGTTGAAATGTGTTTTACTATAAAGGGGCATTTAAATATTGCTTAGTTGTGTTTTTACACTTGCTACTATCAAAAGTTAGGAATTGTACAACTGCTATTTTTTACTACTCTGATACTATGAAAGACTATATTATTTAAAATACAATTAAGTATTGTATTGTTTATTTGTTATATCTACATATATCTGTGAAAGACTATATTATTTAAAATACAAGAAGTATTGTATTGTTTATTTGTTATATCTACATATATTTCTGTGAGTGCTTAGTATAACATGCCTAATCTTAATGTACTTTGTTGCTAACTCCTGTTTCTCATAACTATCTTGTTTCTCTTGCCTCCTTAAGTTACCCTGCTCTACTTGTGCTTCCAGCACTAATCTGTAAGACGCTAAAGGACCCCCACCATTTATCAGCGACACACCTCACAGCCTATCTGTCCTACAATCCCTCTATCAGGGATACTAAATGTATGTGTATTGAATCATTTCTGCCTGATTGTCTTTCTACTAGTGTACCACTGCTACAGGGGGTACAATACATCTTGAGCTAGGGCAGCCAGCAGCCTCCACCCCCTCTTCTTCTAGACATTAATCTCTCTCTCTCCCCCATCGTCTATAGATACCTCCTGTTGACTAGCACCCACCTTTCCCTTGTTGTACTCCAACTGACTCCCTCTCTAATCAGCCTGCTATATTAGACCTGTACACTAGGTGGCACCCTTTACCCAGCCACATCCCCCTTCTTATCCTCTATTACATAGCTACTTACCTTATTTCCCCTGTTGTACCTGCATTGCTATCCACTTCTCCCACCTTACCCATTTACTACTTCTGTCTACTACTACTACCTTTTCTAGGCTCATTTCTCACTAGCCTTTACCACATCTGACTTTTACAACTTACCTTAACAGATCAGTCCTGCTGATTGTCTTCTACTGATCTAGTCTCTGTTTCTACCTGCTCCATTCGCCCTACAGGCTCACTCCGCTCCTCTCCCTACCCCCAATTCCCACCCACCCCCCAGGGGTCCTACTCTTATACTTATTAGCCACACCTCCTACTTTTCCCATAACTCTCTACACTATTCCCATTGGACTTCAACTCAATTATCTCTCATCTCTTACCACTCCCTCCCAATCTCACCACACCCTCCTACCTTCACACACTCTCACCCTATATACTCCATATCCACATACATAAATCCAATAACCTATCCCTCCCAATGTCTAAGCCACCCACACCATTTCATGTCTTACTTTATTTCACTCTTTTACCACTTCCACTTTTTACCTTTGTCTATTTACTCTCCTCCTATGAGCACACACTCCATCCTCACATTCATTACCCCAATCAACAAACCATCTCTCCAGCTGTACAAGTCCTGCTTAACCATGCAAACATAACATGCTCACCCAGCTACCTACTTGCCAAATATCATATAATACTACACATTAAATATAACACACTACATCTCAGAAGACTGCTAGTTCTATACAGCAGGTTCCCTAACCCAAACTATCTAGGACTACTCCTTTCATTAAAGGATGGTGATATTCACCCTAATCCTGGCCCAACAACAACTCCTATCACTCTACATAACCACAATCAGTCTACTAATTATCCCCTTACTAAACCATCTAACTCTCTCCTACTAGCTCATCTTAATATACATAGCATTAACAACAAAGTAACCCAACTCCAAGCTCTATTAGAAGTCTACTCCTTTGACATTATCTGCCTAACAGAAACATGGCTAAAACCTGTTATCAAAGACAATGAAATTATCCCACCTGGATATAATATCCTAAGAACTGATCGAGTAGCCAAGAAGGGTGGTGGAGTTGCTATTCTATTTAAATCTGGCTTAAAGCTAACCACATATAACTGTAATCTACCTCTAGCTTCCAATGCTGAGATTCTCATATCTAAACTTGAACTTAATAATGCCAAATCGATCTATATTATCTGTATGTACCTACCTCCTGGAAACAACAAAGACACCTTAGAAATGATCCTTTGCTGGCTAGCCCAACACCTACCCCAAGAAACTATAATCCTAGGTGATGTAAATATAGATTGGAACTCCTATTGTAGCAGCTTCCCTACCACTCACATTAACCTATATGTTTTTTTCTCAAACTATTACCTCCCCTACCAGAATAAATAACACTAACAAGAAAGAAAGCATATTAGACTGGATTCTTGCAAACAATCATGCTCACATCTATAATTCTGGAACCCTCCCTGATGATATAAGTGACCACTCACTTACCTACATCATCAGACATAAAACCAATGCTCACATCCCACCCTCTATTAGAAATATCAGATCCAAAAAAAATGTAACCCTGATCTATTCCAATGGAACTAAGAGCATGCAATTGGGTTCCCTTAAGACACCTCCCTTTAGATGATGCCATTAATTACTTCGATTCTACCTTCCTCACCATTCTTAACCACAATGCTCCAACCAGATCCATTAGAATTAAAACCAATTCTGCCCCATGGCTTTCTAATGAAACCAAAAACAAAATTTATCTCAGAAATAAATATTGGAGCAAATGGAGAATGACTAAAAACCCCATAGACCAACAAACCCTTAGAATGATAAGAAATGACACTAAAAAAGCTATACTTTCTGATAAACAGAACTACTACCTACAATTCCAACAACCTAATCATAACAACCCACAAAAATTCTGGGCAAGCATTAACTAGCTACTCCACCCAGGGCAATCTACTACTCCCAACCCTCAAAATACTGACCAGGAAAATCCCATCCAAACAGCTAATACCTTCAATACCTTCTTTACAGATGCTATCCAGACACTAGCTAGTCAACTATCACCTAATACCTTCACTCTACCTTCCTTTACTTCAATCCCACCTCCTCCTTTTCAATTCAAACCTGTCCCAACCACATTTATTCTAAATGTTTTAAATAAACTGAAACCATGCTCTCCCTCAGCAGACCAACTGCCTTCTGAACACGTACAGTTATCAGCCAGAGCTATTTCCTACCCCATTTCCATACTGATCAATAGAACCATTACTGAAGGTCACATCCCTACCTTATGGAAAGTCTCCCACATTATCCCCCTCCATAAAGGTGGACACTCCACTGAGCTCTAAAACAACTGCCCCATTGCCCTACTTTCTCCTTTAACTAAGATCATGGAGAAATGTCTCCACAGGCAATTACTCAACCACTTAATTGATAATAACTTACTTTCCAACTGTCAACATGGCTTCAGACCATCACACAGCACTACCACTGCCCTCCTTTCCTTTACTGATTGCATTAACAGTAACCAGAACCGTAATTATCTTTCTTCTGCTCTATTTATTGACCTGTCTAAAGCATTTGACATGGTAAATCACCAGATTCTCATAAACATACTACAATCTCTATCATTAGACCCTCTTTCCATTAAATGGTTCCAGTCCTACCTTGATAAATGACAGCAGGCAGTATTATGGCATAACACTCTATCCACCCACCTACCCGTTACCTTAGGTGTTCCTCAGGGGTCAATACTAGGGCCTCTCCTCTTCTCCATATTTATTAACGACCTTCATCTTGCCATCCCCCAAGCCACATGCATACAGTATGCTGATGACTCCACACTGATATGCTCAGCTACTTCCATCCAAGACCTTCACTCTTTTACTCAGAAGGTATTTAACACAGTTGAGCAATGGTTCATACAGCACTGTCTTCTATTGAACCCAAAAAAACAAACTCCTCCTCTTCAATCCTACTCAAAAGTCATCTCCTCTTAATTTCTCTGTGACATCCACCAATGGTACTATAATATCCCCTGATCCTAACACCAAATTACTTGATATCACCATCGACAATAATCTCAACTTTGACATCCATATCAACAATGCTATAAAGGCTGTCAACAAAAAACATGGCACTCTCTATAGGATTAAACCCTTCCTTTCCCCTACAGCTAAAACTACAATAGCTCATACTCATCTAATCTCTACACTCCTATATGCCTCACCCATTTTCACCAATCATCCAAGAATAACTTCAGTAAACTGGAAGTGTCATACAATAACATTGCCAGATTTGCCACAGGTAACCCATATAGAACCCACCATTGCATAAACTTAAAGCATCTAGGATGACTGGAACTACAAAACCTGATTAAATTCCACCAACTAACCATTGCCTATAACATTCTTTATAACCCTTCCAATACTCCAATTTTATCTACCCTCATCACCCCCTAAAAAAATCTGAGGTCCTTAAGATTAGCAGACAAACTGCTTGTACATACCTTTAAACCTAACAACAGAGCTGGGGATTCTCTCTTCTCTAATGCTGTTGGAAAATCCTGGAATTTTCTTCCCAGTAACCTCTCCTCACTCTCCTGTTTACCACTCTTCAAAAATAGACTTAAACTTTACCTTAAAACACACTGGCTAACACTGGCTATGCCCTTGTACCAAACCTGACTAGTCATCTATCTTTTCAAACTGGGCTTTCCCTATCCATTACTTCTCACCTACTGTTATATCTTCCTATTACTATTTTTTATCATCTATCTCTATATTACATTACTTCTATGCTCTGTGGATACTGGTTTTTAAGTAAATACTTCATCAATATCACTACAAAATTAACTTCTTTTTTACTGTTGACTTTACCTGTATAATGCATTGTACCTGTGAAATACATTGTTATCATTCTTGCCCGCTCTGAATATCCTATGCTAACCTGTATGTTGTACTACATATGTTACTGTTGTATAAATATTTTTTCTTATTTGTTATTGTTATTATAGTTGTATCTCTTTGTTTATGTCTTGGAGCTTATCTCCCCGGGCCTCTACTGAAAATGGACATATATCCAGTTAGACTAGTCTGGTCAACAAATATAAAATAAAATAAATAAATAAAATTTGACATTGTCAGTTTTGAGGAAGTAGATAGATGATCCCATCATTCAATGCAGTCAGGTTCGACCTTCTGATGGTGAACCATATTTTCAATGTATCCTTTCCAGTTTACTCATGCATGTTTTCTTAAATTTTTTCCATACTGTTATTCCATGCTCAGATTAAGGTCTAATATAACAAACAAACAATGATTTCATCATTTCTGATTTTCCAGGCTTTATAAATCAATTCTTATACAATACATAGTGCTATAACTGTGATTAACCAATTGGTTGATATGGTTAGAAAAACTCAAAGCTGGACCTGCTCATATACCCAGGTCCTTAAACAAATCTATATTTAAATAATAGTGTGTTATATTAAATATTCACCTTTCAATCTATGCCTTCCAAATTTCATAAGCTTAGTTTTTGATGTATTTACCAGCATATTATTCTCCTGTGCCAAATGGTCAATTTAGTCAAGTTCTTTTGCAGACATGCCCTATCTGTAATACATGTAATCAGTTTACTCATTGTCAGACAGTAGAACACATCAGATGAAAAAGATAGATCTGAAAGATGCAATCTAAACAAGTACAGGCCTTGGACAGAGCCCTGTGGGACACCCTGACTCTAACATAGGATTTTACCTGTCCAATTGCTGTATGATACTCGCCATGTCCTTGCCATGTTCTGTTTGTAAACAATGCAGCTTTCCATCTTATCAAGATCATACCAGTATCTAGTTGTTCTCATTTATTGACCAGTGGTTTGTGTATAGCCCTATCAAATGCTAAAGTTAAGTCCATATAAATTATATCACAATACGATTTCTTTTCATTTATAGCTGTTATTATATTGTTATCCTCATCATCATGTTACATGAGTTTATAGATCTAAATTTATTGAAGGTTGAGAGTATAAATAATGTAATTTTGATGTGGAGAACTATCAAGCAAGAGGAAGATGGTCAGTTTATCAGGTTTCTTGAGAAGTTAATAAGAAGACCTGAAGCTAAACATAAATAAGTGTCAAATATTTGTTGGATTGTATTCTGACTTTGGAGGGTCTCAACCCAAATACTTATAAAATCAATCCAATATTAATCCCATGACGATTAATATCTTATGTAATTCTTTGATACATTGCAATATTTTTCCATATCATGTCAGATGTAATAGTTTCTCTTAGAAGGTTATTGCAGAATGGCTATTCATGGTTTTGATTATAGGAAGAAGATAGAAGCTATGAGATATTAATATGTAATTACAAAGGTTCTCACCTTAGAGTTTCACAGTGTTTTGTAACCTTTAATAACCAGGGAGTCACTAACCAATAATGGCTTTGAAAAGTGTCACTGCAGGAAGGTAGACCAGAAATATATGAATCGCAGGTTATTTGAGAGATGCATAGACATACCATTTCAGATAAAGTAATATTAGCAATAATCTTTGTCAGTAGTACAACAACTGTATTTATGGCAAATAAGTTACACTAGGTAAATATCATAAGCCACAGAAATGAATTTTCAAGAAGTGAATTCATAATGTGCCAGCAATTACAACTTCTTTATAACCTAGTATATTGGCATGTGTTAACCCATAATTACTTTCAAAATGAGGTTTGGAACAGACCGTTTTGTCCAGGGACATCTTCAAGGTTGGAGGATAGTTAGAGTTGCAGGATTTGGGAGGATAGGGGTAGAATAGGGTTAAATAGGAATGGATGAGGTTTGGGAAGAAGTGAAATAGGGGTAGGGAGGGGTTTAAAGGATGCTAGGCAAGTGTAACTGGATTAGGAGTCACATTTTGGCGTGAACGTGCTACCCGCCCTCCCTCCCTCTTTTTATTAGTTGGGATGTGGTTATGTTTAGTTTGGACAGGGTAGAAAAGAGGGGCAGGCGTGCCCTCTTCTGTTCCCCCTCTGGTGCTGGATGGTCAATTCAATAAATTGGAAAAGGAAAGTGATCGGTTACGCTGCTTGACAAGTACATAAGTAAGCTGAGGAAGCTGCTTATTTGATTGATGGTATAATACAATAAATGGTAATGAAAGTGAGCAGTTACACTGCTTGATAAGTACCGATAAATGGTAAAGGAAGTGACTGGGTACACTGCTTCATAAGTAGGTGAGTGGAGGTATGGACGCTGCTTACGGATCAGGATGAGCAGGTTTACACTGTCCTGTCCTAAGATAATGTTACATGGATGTTATTTCATCTGTATCATGTTTGGTTGAAATGAATGAATATTGAGTAACATTTATGTTTATAGAAATTTAATAAAGGTTGTCAAATGTCATTCGGTGTAATATATTTCTTGAAGGGGAGCAGGACAAGTAATTTTATAGCACTTTTATGTAGTCAGAGCTGCAGTCCTCTATCACACAAAAAGTTACTACAGCTGGTTTCTGAAATGATATTATTGTATGCTATCTAGCATATTCATTATTGCATAATCAGCTACAATTTTTCAATCTTCAAAGCCTCAAACTGAATTGTGAAAATGATATGACTATAACTGTCACAAAGAAAAGTACAACATGCGCCTGCTCCAGGTTCCAGAAAGCCAGCAGATTTTCATTTATGATCCTATTACTTCCAAGACCGAGCACTATTAGACCTAGAGAAAATAATGTGCAAACGCCATTTACTCTATATGCAGCTGTTCTAATCATGCATAAAACTAATTGCCATATTATGATGTAATGCTAGTGTGTCTTTTATATAAAGTTAAATGACTGAGATCTCATATAAGTAATTATTTCTGATTTATACAGCAGAGCCGAGTATATCAGAAATGTGAAACATAGGCCTTATGAGTGTCATGATGTTTTATTAACTACACATGCTTAGGTGTGTGTTCTGTAACTTCTCATAGACACTTACTCAGTATTTGAAAACTGCAAGGCCCAATATGTCATTATGTATTTAAACTAAGCATGCACTTCTAGACAGTTTAATACATTTGTTATTTATTAAGATAAAATTGTCATTAATATTGCAACATTCATTAGAAATTATTAAACTATTATCAAGTACAAACTGTCCAAACGTTAAGAACATCTGATGCAGGAAAACGGCTATTATGAAATAATAAATTTTAATAATTCCTTAGGGGAAAAAATATGAGTACCAAATTAAGATTAAGTGGCATCTTTGATAACTATGAGAAAACATAAATCTAGCCTGTTAAGAGTTTGTGCTATAAGGTCAAAGGTTCAGGCTGTTAGCTAAGTGTTCTTTCAGACTGGTAGCTGCAGATGCAAATTCAGTAATTAGATTTGAGATGACGCTTCCCTTTTTGCAAAAAAAAAAGAAATTTTAAGATATATGAATTTTTAAGTATGGTTAAAAGATGTAGTAGATACAATGTTTATAGGTCATGTGAAAAATAAAATGTCATTTGCTTTTGCCTATTAATGTCAGAGTATTATTCCTTATTGTTTCCATTACAGCAGACACATTCCCACATATAGTTGATACACTCAAAAGAGCTTATTTTCCAGAATATGACAAAGACTTGCTACAGAAAAATGTTCATGTTTTGTGGATTATTTCACAACTTAGCTGTGAAACTTGAAGATGTGAGTAACTTCAAAAGATGAGCACAATTACCTATGAATACTTGGAAAGGTAATATTAAATCCTTGTGCTCAGATGTATTTCCTGCACTATGATGAGGTTTCATGTATACAAGGTTTAATTTTCTGACACACTTTGTAATGCAATGTTAAATAAAATTCAAAAGTCGTATATGAAAGTACAAAGTGCAAGGAAAGGGCAAGTGATGCTCTTCATTGACCTAAGATGCCTAATCCTACTGAGTGATTGGTTCATGGATATGATATCTGTAATACTTCTACACCAGAATCAGTGAGGAGCTGTAACTGTATGAAATAACAGATCCTTTCTGGGTGACTGCTGCAGTAGGTTTGTTCCAGTATAAGGGCACTTATTATCTACTCTGTGTTGATTGCTATTCAAAATATTTAGAATTCGTGTAACTGCATGAAAAATTACCATAGTGATATGACAATCCTGAAAACTGTTTCTGCTGTTCCATGTGAAAAAATAACTGATAACAGCTGAGAGTTCCTGAGTCAGTAATTTCATAATTTTGCTAAACAACTGGAGTTTAAATACACTGGTCCAGATTCCTAAAGTGTGCAGATGTTATTTGCTCACAGAGCAGCACACTGAAGAAAGACTTCAGAGCAACTTCTGTGGACGTAATTTCAGAAGATACAGTGATGGCAGTCTGTGTACTTAGCTATTCAGTGTAGAATAATTCTGTATTCCATGTATGTCTGTCTGATTCCAAAACATATTGTGCACACATCACAACTTAAATGTCACAAACTGCCATGCCGACTCTGTTTCTGAAATCATTGGCATATGCTTTAAAGACCTCAAGGAATTTAAGCTAATACTATGGAGTTCACCAAAATCCATAGCTAAAGAATAAAAAAATACATAAAAATGCAACCTGCTGTTAATGAACTGCAACAGACTGCAGTGATACAAGCCATAAATGAGGCCGTGGTTGTACACTCTAGAAGGCAGCCAGCTAGAGTCAGAGCAAGTCTGCAACTAAACCTATTGTCAGACCTACAAATAATTGAAAGTTACCGGCTAGACAGACCACTGGTGCAGGCTGTCTGCAGTATGTATGCCCACACATGTCTGTGCAGACCCTGCAAGGAAATCCCATTCCCCTTGAAACCAAAGTGTGCCTTCCACTTCCATGGAGCAGAGAACTGTAATGCACCAATTTTATAACACAAAAAACTTCCCACATGTACTTATTGCAATAGATTTCACACACATATCTATCACGACTCCAGTACATCCTGAAGCAGACCGATACATAAACAGAATGGGATGGCCATCCACCAACTGCCAGGCTGTGTGTACAGTGGTTGCAGCATAACAAATATAATGACAACACACCATGAAGTGTCCATGATGCTGCCATATGGAGGGAAATTGAACTGAGGACTGCATTTCAGCAATGTGAAATACCCGAGGGACTGCTGCAAGATGCATACAGGACCACAACTTGAATGTAAGCCAAGGATACTCCTTACAACAATATCCATCCTGACCAAATGTGTTTTCATTCCCCACAACAGGTGGCTGTAGTTATCCACATGAGCTGAAGCTAATGACCCATACAGAGAACCATCCACCCCTACACAAGAGATGTACAATAGAGCACATGCAACAACCAGAAACACCACAGAACATGTCTTTGGTCTACAGAAAGCTAGGTTCCGATGTCTGGACATATCCAGAGGTGCAATGCAATACACACCTGAGAAGACAATACAGATTATAACAGTGTCTGCCATGCTGCACAACATGCTAATAAGAGCACACTGTGAACTTCCATCTCAATGTATGTAGGTGAACTACCCCAATAACCCCAGATGTCTAAAGAGGACATCCCTCAGATATCTGAGGAGGAGCAGGAGGATGTAGGGGCAGAAGACACAGGCATAGGCAACATGGGGTGCAAACACAAGACCAGGCCCAGGCAACATGGAGGCATCTGACCCACAACTTTGAGTCATGACAAGCGACATGTACACGGGTACACAGATGAAACACTGATGTTCAAATGTTGCCCCACCACAGTAGCACAGATTACATTTAATGGCAGTTACCCACTAGATGTACACACTGAGCATAACACATAACACCATCATCATAATATATTACAATATGAACATATGCAAAGGTGTCACAGCAGGGATCATCAACTCATGGCACAAATGACACAGGTATCCAAACACATGCACATTGTAATATCATTACATGGAAAACAATAAGGGACGCACATCAGTGCTACACATTCCTATCTCTACAATATACAAACATGAAAAAAGAGAAACTACACAGGGCATAATGCAGATCATTTAATAGCCAAAGAAAAGATTATCACATTAAAGTGGTAATTCAATAATATGAGCCAGCTATGTTTATGACACTGTTTTACACACTCTACAGTCTAGATCAACCTTGCTTATGTCTCACATCATTCTGCTCTGTCCTGAACATGTACAGAAACATGTTGCTCTGGTTGCTCCACAGATGGGGTGACAACACCATGTTGAGGTGAAGGAGTATGACTACAAGTTGAAAGCCTTGTTGTGGCTGGTGGGGCTACAGCAGATGGACCAGCAGTTTAACTTTGTGCAGGTTGGACCATAGACACTGATGCTCAGTGGCCAATTGTGGTTCTGTGGACAGGTGGCCTGTCTCTCCTATGTTGCAATCTGCTGAGCACAGTAAGGGATTGCAGAACTTTGCTGCAGTACTATAGAGTCCAGGCTTTCTACTGACTGTGCCACAGCTAGCAGACTCTCATTTTGATTGACCAATGCTGCCATTATCTTACTGTGGCTGTGCTCTTGACCTTCATGCATGACACATAGCCAGTGTGCCACATGATCTGTGACACCTGCAAATGCATGGATGACTGACCAATGTCATTGCTGTGAACATTCATTTGCCTACATCCTCTGGCACCTGGTCATGCTCAACATCTGCATGCCTATGTATACCATGATGTCCTTTTTCAGGTTGTCATGGGGAACTGCCATCAGCAGTGGTCTCATCTGGAGTTTGTCATTCAGTGATCTCACCCTGTTCAACATCTAATGTCCCATCACCCTCAAATGGCTCGGCAAGTTCCCCTCCACATCTGAGGCTATAGCTGCAGCAGCATCCCTGTCAACATCTTAGGCAGACTCTCCTAACACATGAAAGTCCTGTATGCCATACTGAGACACCTCTGAAACCACAAACTAATTCCTGGATGGGCTGATGGACAAAGCAGATAGTTGATTTGCTACAACATACAAAGACACAGATCAGAAGAATGTGCTTACATGACAGGAAGGATAGCATCAAATAAAATAACATTACATGAAGGTAAACACTTGCACCACACCACACTCATCACATAGTCCCTCAAAACCTACACCACCAAAACACACAGATAGAAACACAAAACACACACCTACATTCGTGGAGGTTCTCATTAAAAACCTGCCCAAGCAACAGGGACCTCCAAAGCAGAAACGTAAGCAAGCTCCACCCCCCAACACAACCCAAATGACACATAGCCCACAAACTCAGTGTGTCACTCAACCAGAGCCCATAAAGCATAACAACGTACCCAACACTCTAGTCATGGGTAACTCTATAGTCAGGCACACTGATGTTCCACTCACCAGGCTTAACAAGGAGAAAGTTACTGTCAGCTGCCTGTCGGGTGCCAGGATCAGACCATTGCTAACTGTAAACTGAGTGAGAGCTCAGTGAGCATTTCTTTGTTTTTTTTTTTCATTTTTCAGGCTTTTTCCATTTGATGATCATGATGGCTACTTTGAGGAGACGGAGATGTGTCTGTGCTCCCAACTGGACCAACATGGAGACCACCCAGAAGCTGACCACATATGTCAGAGTGGAACACCAAATGAGAGCCAGGACCAGGACCTTTGCCATGATAGATGTATGGAACCGGATTGTGAAGGAGTTCCAAAAACCTTTGTTCCTATACATATGTTCTGAAACATATAATGATATCATTTTACACAGCCACTTTCCTCATGCATCACTGACTCCTATATTGCCTAAGCCATGGATGGCTGGGCACTTCGCAGTTTTCCATTTTAGTCCACAGTATCACCTACTGCACTATTATGCATCAGAATAAAAACTCACACATAACTTCTTTCATTCATTCCTCCAAATAAAGTAAACAGTCACATATATTTAAGAGAAAAATGAATGCCTGTCCGACTGCTTATGCATGTTATCAGTTATGTATTGATAGCTGTTATTATTTTAAAATAAAATGTCCAATAAGTGTTTGCAGTTTCCATATTCATCTGTTGTCTGCATCATTTTGAATAAACACCTTCAGTACCCGTTCATTGAAAAAACAAAGACCTCCTGGCTGTTAGCTTGGTCTAAAAGGAACCTTACCAGCAAATCTACGTTTTGACTTGCTATGGGTTCAAATCCACCTAGGGGAAACATATCTGCAACTGTTATCTAAGTTCACTTCACCCTTTGCTTTTCTTAGGAGAAGCATATTTCAATAATCAATATTAATGTTTATATAGTGCATGGTTACACATAACTGTGTTAGTCACTGAATTTCTAAGAGTATGCCTATAATCTGTAACACTGTGCTAACATCAGTTTTCTAACAACAGAGATTATAGATCAGAACCTGTTTGTTTAAAAATAGCATTTGCTGACTGTTAGCATGGCTTGTAAGGAAACAGTCCAAAATACTTCCACTTTGTCATGCTTTGGGTTTCAATCCATGTAGGGGAAACATATCTGAAAGTGTTATCTCGGTTTAATTTCCCCATAGCACTGTTTTAGAAAAGCCTGTTCCACTAATTAGTATTATCATATATTTTGAGCATGGTTGCAAATAACTCAGTTATTTGTTGAATTCCTATAAATATATTCATAATCTATAATGGTTTTTAACATCAGGGTCAGTAAAACTTGCGACAGACTGTTATATGCCAGACAAATGTTTTGTTAAACCTGCATACTTTGTAAAAGTGCTGTTTTATCATGAAATGTTACATTCAATTGAAGAACACCAACATCATCATTTTTTGAGGGAGTGGAATGGACAGGCTAAGAGATGAAATGCAGAACAGAGAAGATGTATGTATTTTCCTAATAATGTGCACTTTGCCAACGAATATCATGGTTCTCACACATACCTTACTGTGTCCCCTATGTCCAGCAACTTGTATGGTTCTGTTCATAGAAGCTGTATAATACATGACACTGTCCCATTACTATTAATGTTTTTGAATGCAGTGCTGACAAGAATGACGTTTTCAAACTGTTAAGCTACGTGACCAGCACATGTTCATACTTTGAAATCCTAAGCCAGGATCCATATTAGTATACCATCCTCCATTCAGATGATGACATAAAACCAAGTCTTTTCACTGAAATCAAAGCGTACATTTGCAGTCAAGATGGATTTGCTAGGCAGGTAACTCTCATTGTTAGAGTTTGGATGTACATTGTAGTTGCAGGTTTGAATTTCATGTCCTCCAATTTGTGTTCAAATATGTTAAAACCTGTATGCAAGACTGGAATGTGTGCATGATGATTATCTGACACTTCATGAATAAATTGTGTAGAAACTATTCTGAACAATGTATATGTTATATGAGGAATACAACATTTATACTTTCACTGTCCTGTTTTCATACAATGAAGACTAGACCTGGAACTGAGCTCTGTGAATCGAGTGGATAAAATAGCTTTAGGAGCAGCAGAGGGAGATTGGTATGTTGATTGCTTTTTCTGTTTTATGATATGAAAAGCATCTTATCCTGTTTACAGGCCTGTATTTTTCACAATAACATGTATATTGATTAGAATCCAAGAATACTAATTATGCATCAGTAAGGTAAGTGACATTCTCTCACTATAGCTGTGCTTACAACTGAGATTTAAATCCAGTAATGTTAAACCATCATCTAGCATTAAGCGATTGTTTCAGCACACTGTTTATTTGAATCAGGGTTACCAGATTTCTGAAGGGCCAGGTTGGGACAAAAAAAAAAAAAAAAAACAGGTCTTTTATTTGTGTGGAACTGCAGGCAGTTCCGCATTGAGCAGAAGGGGCTCCACTTTGCAATTTTTGATTAGCTCGTATGCCGGTATACGAGCCAATCCAAGATTCACACAGCAGAGCCTATTCTGTTCAATACGGAACAGCCTGCTCTTCTGCACTGAACAGAAGTGACTCAGCTTTGTGATTTATGAATTATTTTGGAAATAATGTACAGGAAAGGCATTTACTGTAAGTAAATATATGATAGCACGCAGAACAATCGATATTTTACTACATGTAAGCTTTTGACATGCAGATCTACAGAAAAATCAGGACATTTTTATATAAGCTATAAAGATCTAAGTTAATTTACCAGAACTGTTAATTTATCAAATGGTACATCAAAGTGTAGTTGTTGTTGAAAGGTCTGATTTCACAGTGCTACTTAACAAAGAAAAGGATATTCTTCAGGTGCTGGAGAGACTCAGTATAAGGACACTGAAGTTTATAAAGATGCCAACAATGATTCTATGACTAATGTTGTTCTACAGCAAGATGTGATTGCAGATAATTCGATGATAAGAGATAAGCAACCATCAAAGCAATATTCTTGAACACAAACATGACACAGATATATACATATAGACAGCTAGCTAGATGAATAGATAGGTAAAGATATGTAGGTATACATAATATATAGATAATAGACACAGATATAGGATACAGTAGGATTATGTTTAATAGGTAGTTAGAAGAAGATGTGAGTACATGCATGCATGTGTTTGTATGACATATGACTTCTCAGATTGTTTGGTGGAACAAAATACTGATGAATGCATATTTCTTGTACCTGTTGTATTTTGATTCCATCATCTTGGCTATGTTTACACATATCCATATTTATATTAATGTTCCCTCACTCTGCCTTCTGCTTTCCCACCCCCTCTTTTCCTGCTTATTTTACAGAACCCATCATCCTGTTGTAATTTTTCCATGTCATTTTAAACACTGGTGTCTCATGGATACTATTATGGGGACAGGTCTATATCACTTAGTCGAATTCTGAAAGTTCGAACACCATATGTTCGAACCTAAATGTTCAAACTTACAGAATTTTGAATACGTAAAAAAAAAAAAAAACCCACAACAAAAAAGAAAATAAAGGGTTGTAAGCAGGGGGCAAGCCCCCCTGCACCCCCTAAAACCCCCGCTCTTTAAATATACCAACTCAGAGACCACACTACAATGCGGTAAAAGGAATTTTCCCTTTATTGCACTGTAGCATGGTCCCGAAGTTGGTATATTTAAAGAGTGGGGGGTATGGGGGGGTTAAGGGGGGCTTGCCCTCCTGCTTAAAGCTGTCAGGATGTTGTTCCTGTTTTTTATTTATTTATTTTTTTAGTTCGAAGTATGACAACTTCGAACATATGGTCTCGACCATATCACGTTCGAAGTTGTCATACTCTGACTATGTCGTATAGACCCATGCTGACTATTTCTGCTGCACATATCCTCCTCTATTCTCTTTTCCAGTCTCCCACTGTACTAAACCCCTATTTCTTCTCCCGGTCCTGGAACCCACAGTTTGAACCTCTGGATCATTGCCTAGCAGCAAACAAAGAAAAACTTCCGTCTTTTAGAGAATTATAGGATGCTAGTTATTTGTTAGCTGCTCCTTTCAAAGGTTAGCACAGTTGGGGAAGTCATACTCTTGGCTTTATATTAAATCATCATAATTTTTAGAATTCTCAAATGTTCTAAGCAATGCAGCTAAGGCATATTTAACCAAGCACACTTTTTGACAATTAAAATAGACAAAACTGTCAAATAAAGCACAAAGCCATTTGTTTTTCTTGAAGGATAAAGGCCACATCCCAAAAGGTGGTTTATCCCCATTCACCTCCATAAGTAATATATTGCATTCAAGGGGTATTGTCTGACAGAATTAAGGAGACATTCCCCTTTGCAGTGACTCACTTTGGGGACACTGTTTTTGAAAGTGTAGGGAAACTACTTTCTAATGAAGTCCATCATTCATACATATTGTGATCCCTGAGCAATTGCTTTTTGGTGTCCAAAGCTACAAGAGCTCTCAGTTTACAACAGCTATTTGACTGCATTGATTTTTGGATTTTCTACATTTCCACAATTAAGAGATGGATATTTCCATTATTTTTTTATTTTTGCCATATTATATTACAGTTTGCTTTTCTTTAAATCTTGTTTTACTGCAAAACTTTTTTTATTGGAGTCTTTAAATTTATTGACTAGAGTCAGTTAGTAAACATCCATTTGGATTCATTGATTGAATAGTAATTAGATCTAGCTAATTAATGGGTGAAGCTGAGAAGTAGTTTTCTTATTTAAGGATTCACTTACATTACAACATAGCTACAAGATCTCTGAAGTTACAACTGCTCTTTCATCATAGCTCTCAACCTCTAGGCACAACAAATCTGGACAAAGCCAAAACTAATAGGGAGACAAAGCCCCCAACATAGGGTCAAATTTTAAATAGTGCTCTTATAAACTTAAAGAATACAAGGTCTTGTGTTACCATGCATTTGATGAAGGATATGGAGTCTGAAATTCAAATGCCTGTCATTATATAATGACTTCGATTCAAAAAAATAGACATTCTGTGAAAATCTGGACAGCTGAGAAGTATGATGATATTTTCTCCATATTTATTTTTGTCTTCACTTGTTGATACTGGTACAATAATACTGATCTCTGTTTATACCACTCTGATTGAATTCATTGAATTCTGCTTTAATGTATATTTTCTGTATATATTACTGTAATCAAACAAACTAGATTCCTGCTTTTATGTATATATTCTGTATATGTTACTGTATTTACTATCTGTAATACTGTTTCTGCTTCTGTACTAATTAATGTTTATATTTTTTTCTATATCTCGTTGGATCTTTTCTCCCCGGGCCTCCACTGAAAATGGGCTCTTTTAGGCCCAGTGGACTTATCCTGGTAAACAAATGCAATAAATAAATAAATAAATAAATAAATAAATAAATGTCTTTCATTGCACTAATTTTTGGACTTGGAGGATTTTTACCTGCCTATCTGCCCCTGCTGTAAATCTGACTTCAGAAGCCCATCCCAGAGGTAATTCTACTGAGCACTGAAAACTCAACTAAATAAGGCACTCCCATTAGATTCTTAACACTTGAGTTATCCTCTGTTTCATATCATGCCATTCACTGATTTGTTCAGAGTATTAATTTGAATTGTACATAGTTTTTTTCTGGCATTTTTTTTTTCCTTGTTTTAACCAAAAGTTAACTGTTTGTGGACTGTAATGAGAGAATTGTGATTTACTCCAGGATCTTAGCCTTATATTTACATTTGTACAGCATTTTTACTGTTTCCTGATTGTATTACTCTCTGGTTCATCTCCTATAACCTGTGCTGAGCTGTTCAGTGGTGCTTTGCAGTGCTCTTTTTAGGCACAGGCACCTAGAGTTGTAGTTTTTCTTATAAAATGCCCCTCTGTTATTTTTTCAAGTTTCTAGCTGAGTGTTGCATAACTAGTTTGCCCACTGATAAGCAATAGCCAAAGAATGTTGTTTCTTAGATCTCTCCACCAGTCCAGCAACTCCCAGTTTAGTTAGTTACTTACCCTCCTTACACCGCCCCTCTTAGATCAGAAAAAAAGAAGATCTGCAGCCATGGATGTATATTTTCCTACTGTCTCCATAGCTAGCCTGGTAGAAATGGGCATCCTGAGACAATGTAGCAATTGTTTCATGCTTGCTGACATCCACCTTACTCTTAAACAGACTGACACAGCATGTGAGAGATGTAACTACATTATGTCTTTGAAGGGAAAGCTCTCACATACAGATACTGTTATCTCCAAACAGGTTGCCTGTTATACACAAAGTGCACCCACTACAGATCAGACATGTAAACTCACATACACTGAGGCTCTTAAATGCATTCAAATGTAAAAGGCCTCCCAGATGCCATCCTCAGCAACCTCCAAAATGCTCTACAAAGACAACACTCCCCAGGACACATATATCCACAGCCCAAAATGCCTCTGAGCCCTTAAGGCAAACTGTCACATAGCCAAATGTATTGTTCATTGGAGACTCTGTTGTGAGACGCATTGATTTCGTACTCACCAGGCTGAAGAAGGAGATAGTCACAGTTAGTGACTATCAGTGGTAAGGACTTGCCAAATCAGACATGCACTCAGGACATTGAACCACAAGTATCAGTATGACTCTGCCATAGTTCATGTGCGCATTAATGGCATGAAGGTACCTGCCTAGACTATACAAAGAGAGACAAGATACAGTTTTTATATTGTATGTGTGTCCCAGACAGGTATGAGCCTAGCACTGAGCAGCATTCAACGTTCTCCAAGGATGACACCATAATACAAACAGGAGCTGATAGATTTTAACAATCAGCTTAGTTACTGGTGTCCTTCTAAGGGAGGCCAATATTTGTTGGCTTGCGGGGACATGATTGACAGATCACGCTGCATTAACAGGGATGGTCTACACCTCTCCCTACTAGGCTTTTGGATATTGACCTAAACATTATCCACCCCCTATAGTGCCTATTTTTATTCAAAGCCACCCTGATAAACCTTCTGACATAGTAAATACTACTCAAGGTAAATTAAAGGTGTTTCTTCTCAATGCTAGGAGTCTCAACAAGAAGCTCCATTCCCTGGAAGCACTCTTTACCCTTGAGAGTGTTGACATTTGTGCAGTTACTCAAACATGGCTTAAAGGCATGAAAGGCGCCCCAGCGGTGCAAGGCTATAATGCCGTGCACACATTTAGTCCAGCTACCATACAAGGAAGGGCAAGAGGTACGAGTGTGTCAGTCTACATAAAATGTAAGCGCACCTCAAAACTGGTCATATAATATGACATGTTTGAGCTATTCCATGTCAAATTAACTTTAGGTAAAAATCCCATACCATATTCTTGTTTGTTATACGTCCCTATCTATGACCCAGGATAACCATGACATCTACTCAAATGTTCTGGAGCCACTTACCATGCAGGCCAATATCATATTCATAGCTGATTTAAGCTATCCTGTCCTAAACTGGGATACATATACAACCACTAACATGCAGACCCAAAGATTCCTGGATTTTTGTAAACACAAACACTCTGGAACACCTAGTCTGCACACCTGCTTGGGTTATAAGTATCCTGGAGTTGGTACTTACAAATTCGAGGAAATATTGTATTAGTGTAATGTCCCTACTGGTCAGATCAGATTACAAAGCAGTCACCCTTGAAATAAATACAAAACCCAAACTCCCAGCTGCCCCCAGAACCTTTAAGAAGTTTTTCAAGGCTAACTACCTCCTATTAAGCAATGGCATATCTAAATTCCACCCCTCCCCGAGAAACAGAGAACACCGTGGCCTATGTGAAAGTGTTTACTAAAACTCTGTATGAACATATAAATAACTGCATAGAAACAGCAGTACCAAACTGAAATAAACTTAGGACTAGCTCCAAAAATAACCCCCCCCCCCCGATAGATCCTAATATAACTAGGTTGTACAACAAAAGATAGAAAGTCCTGTCCAAAAATAGAAAGGGCTATGCCCATCAGGTAAAAAAAAAAAACTCTCTCATCAGTCTCAACAAGCAAGTCACAGGACTAATGAAGTCCAACAAAGACAACTCCGAGGCAAAAAATAGCCTCCCAGAGTAAGAACAACCAAAAGGGATATTTCAGTAACGTATACAACGTAAAGGAGAAATACCCAACGGTGTGCTGAACTAACAGTAAATGGGATGTCCTATACTGAACTGGATGATACAATATATTTGCTGGCAGACACATTTACCGCCAATTTCACCCCCCGTCACCTCCAGTTTTCCCCAGGAAATATCTTCAACCATTTTCCCCCACCTATCACTAAAGAGCAAGCCCTCGCTGTGCTCTCCAGAGCTAAAAACACTGCATCGATCAGGCCTGAAAATATCCCAAGATAACTGCTAAATAGTTCAAAACATGGCTTGTCAGCCATACTAGAATCTGTATTCAACCACACAACTACAGGTAACAGACAACCTTCATCCCTAGGGAACACAGGACTGCAATGGTCATTCTGTTATACAAAGGGAGACCCAGGGAAATACAGATCCATAACCTTGAATAGTCTTATTTGCAAGGCCATGCAAAGAATTCTGATGGACCTGATAAGAAAGGTATAGGAAATCTTCAAACATTGGACCCATCCCAGCTTGTTGAACTTCTTCAAGAAGGTCACTAGAGCCATGGGCAAGGGCAAAATGGTGTATTCTGTCTACCTTGACCTGATAAAGGCATTTCAAACAATACCTCACTCATGTATTATTTATTTATTTATTTATTTGACATTTGTTAACTGGGAAAGTCCAACTCAGCGAGTGCTCTTTTTCAGTGGAGGTCCGGGGAGAAAAGGTCAACAAAATAGTAAATTTACAATAAAGTAGATAAAGTATAGTAAAACAACATATTAAAGACATAACACATTAAAATACGGTACATGACATTTTTAGAGAAATCTTACATAAAAGTAATTAGCAAAATCTTTGAATGAAACATATGGATTGAAAGACAGTAAATAACAGAAAATGTTGACTAAGTCAAACAGAGTTGATAGTGAAAAAAAGCTGAGTTTAGTTCTAAGATTCTATACTAAGATACCTTCTATAGGTAGTTAGTAAAAGTAAGAGTCATTACTGGAGGATGAGGGGAGTTGGTAGGAAGGTTATCAGGAGAGAGAGTGAGTGATAGCAAGGTATAGCTGTATGCAAGAGGTTCAGGGAGTTTTTACAGTGACATGTCCAGGTGCTGCATAAGTGTTCCTTGAGGTTTCTTTAAAAGCTGGAGTATTGCATATTTCTCTCATGGCTGGAGGACACTGGTTCCAGTAGAGGGCTTGGAAATAGCTATATAGGTTTAGACCAATAGATTTTTTGACCTTATAAATGTCTAGGAGGATTTGGTCAGTGCCCTTAAGGTGTCTGGCTGGAGTATAACAAGAGAAGATAGAAGAAATGTCAGGGAAAAATGAGTGTTTATTGAGAATGGAGTGAATAGCACGTAGCTGTGATCAGAGTAGTTAATTAGGAAACTCTATTCAGTTTAACATATTGAGGGATTGACAGTGATGAGAGTTTAAAGGTAGATTAGTTGCAAATCTGTTGATTTTGTTGTAGGTGGTTTCCAGCTTGGTGAGTAGAGAAGACTGGATGTTAGTTAGGATTTGGGACAATATTACAGACAAACCCAAAAATTTAAGCATAAATACCTATGTCATCCAATGGATAACTAAATTGCTCATAGATAGGACACAGGAAGTTATGGTGGGGGAATTCAGCTACACCAAGAGGCCTTTTATTAGTGGTGCCTCACAGGGCTTGGTACTAGGGCCTCTCCTATTCAGAATACACTTTTCTGAAAGCAAGGCAAATATAGAGGGACTTGGGATGAAATATTTGCTGATAACTGCAAGCTGGATGCAACCTTTGAATCTCCCAAAGATGAAGATATCCTCCAGGAGGGTCTTAAATATACAAATAACTGTTACCAGAGCTATGGCCTTAAACTCAATGAAGAAAATGCATAATTATACCCTTTGGGAAGATGCCAACCCCTGCAAATTACAACATTGGTAAAACCACCCTAAGTGCAGACTCACTGCTAAGAGACTTAGAGGCCTTTTACTAGTGGTGCCTCACAGGGCTTGGTACTGGGGCCTCTCCTATTCAGAATACACTTTTCTGAAAGCAAGGCAAATGTAGAGGGACTTGGGCTGAAATATTTGCTAATAACTGCAAGCTCGATGCAACCTTTGAATCTCCCAAAGATGAATATATCCTCCAGGAGGGTCTTAAATAGACAAATAACTGTTACCAGAGCCATGGCCTTAAACTCAATGAAAAAAATGCATAATTATACCCTTTGGGAAGATGACAACCCCTGCAAATTACAACATTGGTAAAACCATCCTAAGTGCAGACTCACTGCTAAGAGACTTGAGAACTCAGGTTGACAATAACCTAAATTTTGATTAGCATGTGTCCATGGTGGCGAGAAAGTCCTTCTACATGACACAACTTATAAGTAAAGGCATGGTATCCAGATCTAAGGAGATCATAGTCCCACTATACTTGGACCTCATTAGATCAGTAATTGAGTACAATGCACCTGACCAGGTATTTGCAACAGCTGGAGCAACCATAGAGGTCCCTCACTAAAAGAATACAGGATGCAAATAACGTGTCCTATGTGGACCACCTCAAAGCCCTGTCTATGTACTCAGTCTCCTACAGGCTATTGAAGGGTGATCTATACTTTATCTACAAGACATTCTCTGATTCTGCTCTGATAGACTGGATACACCTTCGCAAAACAAGCAGTATTAGAATTACCCAGTCTAAGGATGTAAACCTCCTCTGTCACATAAACAATGTGTTTCACAGATCACCCCTTCTCTGGAACAGACTCCCCATTCATGTGAAACAGATCTCTACAATAAGTCTATTGAAATGTAATTTAGACCACTGGATGGGAAATAACAAATTACTACTGGCTTGTTACCTGTATCCCTTATGGACAGGGGCAGGTTGTAGATGTTCTAAGGCAAAGGCATATACCAAGGCCATTCTAGTCCTTGGCATTGACAACTGGCAAAATTGGGCATGAATGGCTAGGTTTAAAAAGGGTCTAGGGCCATTAGCCTAGTTACCTCCTATGATCCTGTGAGAAAATGGCGAGTAGCCAGTTACAAGGAATACTACTGGCATTTCAAGTCTAAGCTCCCAAAATGAATATAGGAAATTGTTTTGTCACATATCAGATATAATCTGTGATTCATTGGTATAATTTCAACTATTTACATAGATACAGAGTTCATATGATATCACAGTCAATTGGCTCCATTTACAGATAGTCTTTCCTCACAGTCTGGTTATTTCCTCTATTGCCTTGCCAGCATGTTGACTCAAGACTTCTTCTATTTTGGCTAACAGGTAAAAACAGAACTGCAGTTTAAATCATTTTATGGAAATATCTGAACTGATCTTGCAAATAGCTATCGCTTATTGTTGTATATATTTTTTTGAAAAATGAAATAAAATGCTTTGGAAAAAAAAAAGACCTGCAGTATCACAATATGTTTAGGATTGCATTGTTATATATTTTACTCAGCAGTGAATACGTTTGCTTACTGGTTTAGCATTGATATTGCCAGAAGCATGATTTGTGTTGTTGACTTTGTGCCTTACACTGATATAGTATCATTGTCACATACAAACCCATTTATTTTACTGCACAGGAGATTTTGAAGCATCTGAACTGCAATATTTCTATAATTTTGCTTCACGACTGAGTAAGCTGTCATATGTTCAAGTGTATCTTCTAAAATATCAGCTAAAAACACCTCAGCTGATGTGCATTTATACTTGAACCTCATTCTTTTCCTTCTGGATGCTCAAATGGTAACTTTGTTACAAATTAGGAATTTTGTTGATGCTTTATAGCAATTCCAGTGAGAGCCATGTCAGCTGAACATAGTTCTCAACCACTCCCATGTATCATAACTTATTATGTGGGCTTTTACATCTATGTCTGTTTAATTTAATTGTTTAGAAATGACTGTAAGTTTCTATATGAATATATATATATATATATATATATATATATATATATATATATATATATAGATAGATAGATATTGGTGTGTTTGTGCCCGCTTATACTTAGGAAAGTGTGTAAATACAAAAAATATGTAAACAAATACATCTAAGCAAAAAGCATGCCTTCAATTTCAGCAGAAATACAAGCATCTGGGTCCAATTTACCCATGAGTAAAATTTTGGCAGTTTGCTTTAATTCTTAATAAAACAAAATGTATTATCACGTTAGTGTCACTAAGCAACAGACCTGCATAGCTGTTAAGCCAAGAAAAACTGACATCTCTTTCATTTTTCAGTGGATTGTTCATTTGTTCTGTGTTTCTAAATTTTGAGACTAAAATGCAGCTATATATACATATATATATATATATATATATATATATATATATATATATATATACATATAGTCTGCATTCAATTTTAACAGAAAATTCTGCATTTTTGAAATAATGCAAACAACACAAGGCAAAGGAAGTCTGGGAATTCTCAATATCTGCTGTACTTCTTATAAATCATTCATTTGCAGTTAAGACAGTCAAAATAAGAAGGTACATAACCATCTTCTAGTACAAAGCATAGTACCCCTTCTATTATGTTGTGCCTATAATAAAGCTCTCAACATTATTCAAGCACAAAAATTACATTTAGGCGTAACCCAGGCCTATTGAAGACATGATTGTAGGAAAGTGGGAACATAACCTAACTGCATAGTAAATCATGCCATAGTCATCAAGTGAGAACTGTTAAATGACATATAACAACAATTTTGAATTTTATACTAAACCCAAACAGAATACTATTTCTTCAGTAAACAGGTTTCGTGTATATTTTCTTCTAATATGCAGAAGTTAAGAAATGGGAGCAAAAGAAATATAAACAAGCTAATATGACTGTCCACTGAACCATTTGCTCAGAATTATGAATCATATACATGAGGAAAACTTAGTTATGATATCACTTAAAACTTGCATTCAGCAGAAACCCATTTCTTTGAAGGTAGAAAAGTTAAAACATAAAATTTAAAACCAACTGGGAAGAGAAAGATGCACGTTCAACATACTCACCCTACAGGGTGTTCACTCACTTGCATTTCTCTACTTCCTATAAATCACTGACATTGCACAATGTCATGATAGGTTATAAACTTACATGGAAATATGCTGTCCCAGTTGCATGTCTCTTAACTGATAGACATCAAGTGGAATAAAAAATAGGTTCCTGTATATGTGACTGAAACACAGCACAAATCAACATGACTCACTGAATCTTTTTTGCTAATCAGTCTCTGGTCAGAACGTTCCTGACTGGGGAGATCTCCTGCATCTCCCAAAGCTGATGAAGACCCTGCACACTCCCAACAACATTTAACCTACCTTGAGGACATAGTACCTTTCAATAAGTTATATTTTCACATACAGGGTTCGTGGATGAATGATCAGTTTGGTAAAACAGATTCATTGAGTTGTTTCATAAAATCACTCATTAGCCATTGGATGAAATAGAATATTCCAGAATAGAGATGAACATACATAATGGTCTGTTGCTTACTTTTTAAGGTTGTCTTTAGCACTAGCTATAGTGAGAGGAATCATGATGACAAGTTTTACAGTTGATATATGGCTGAAAAAAGGAGCAAGCTGCATGGCAGACACATAGCTGCAGCTCAGGAACTGATAGCATGTGGGCTTCCCTAAAGTGCAAAATACAAAGGTTTAAAAAAGTATGCAACACAGGAAATGTATGGAGATACAGGAAGAAATAGAGGAGTACGACAGGAGTACAGAGGCTCACAAAAGGGACCAGATCATGGTAGAGGAGTGTGACAGGAATATATAGATACTAGAAAGGGAGTCAGGCTGATTACAAAAAGCATTACATATGGCAATCAGTTTTGCAAAGGTAAACAAATAGCTGAAATGAACAACAGAATGTTGTTGTTGTTGTCTTTCGGCTTTTCCCAGTTAGGGATTGCCACAGTGGAACTCCGGTCTGCTAATGATTGGCAGTAGATTTTCACAGCGCCGAGTTGCCAGCTCGATGCCCAACCTTCAATGAAGGCACGCCCATTCACGCATGTCTTTCGGAAATCCACTCGACCCACGGGGAGGACATGCAGACTGCACACAGAAGGCACTCTCCACACACTAGCTGAGAATCGAATGGGAGAACCTCTTGCTGTGAGGCAACAATGCTACCTGAAATGAACAACAGAATAAATATGTATATTTATAAAGTAAAACCCCAAAAGAACTCTGTAGAGAATAGATGGAGGTAGCAAGCAAAACAAGTACCAAGAAAAGTTAAACAGGCTGTCCAAACACAGACAAGCAGAGCAGCAGTAAAAACTGTAAAGTTCCATACAGGCAGCAAAGGAAGAAGTAATCCAAAATCAAACACAGAGAGCTGGAAACTGTATGAAAAATGAACTTACTAAAGATCTGCAGAAACTATATGTGAAAGATCTCATCTGCTTTTTAGTTTTTATACTAAAAGTTCATTTATTGATATTTATAAAGTGAAACAAGCAATTAGATACTAGTTACTTTATAAACAAAGTTAATAACTCTTCTATTTTTATTGATGCTAAAAGTAATGGATATCTTTATTTTAATTTTAAGCTACAAGTCCATGACAGTACTATAACAATAAATTATGCTGATGCATAAGATGCATGCATAATCCAATTAATTTATTGTTCACAGACAGGCAGAGACAGGCACACACACACACACACACACACACACACACACACACACACACATTGCATGCTCTCGCACACATGTGCAAGAGTGCATGTATGCACACACGCACGCACACACACACACACACACATACACACACACACACACACACACACACACACACACACACACACACACACGTGCAAGAGTCCATGTATGCACACACACACACACACACACACACACACACACACACACACACACACACACACACACACATGTGCAAGGGCGCATGTATGCATGCACACACACACACACACACACGCACACACACACACATACACACACACACACACACACACACACACACACACACGTGCAAGAGTCCATGTATGCACACACACACACACACACACACACACACACACACACACACACACACATGTGCAAGGGCGCATGTATGCATGCACACACACACACACACACACACACACACACACACACACACACACACACACACACACACACACACCACAAAAGACCAAAGAGTTAATAGGGAAATAATGTAACACCAGTATGACAAAAAGAGCGATATACATAGACACAAAATTGTTGCAATATACAATATCGATCGGCACATCTTTACATATCTTGTGTAAGCAAATGGGATTCGAAATGTTGCCACTGAGTCATGTCCCATGTTTATCCAGAAGTATTCATGGCAGATTATATACAGCATTAAAGTTAAGGAAGAGTTGCTTTTCCTAAGATCCTGACTTGTGAGGTAAAAGGACAGGTGATGAAGTACACAGCAGAGTACTGAAGTTCAACAACAAGAAATCTAATGGCTCCCAATGAAATGGAACACCAAGTGCCAGCTGAGGTTAAGGCCCAAATAAATAGAATCAAAGCCAGAAATAACATTCTGTGTAGTAAATTATCTGGGGTTTTGGCAAACACAGTAATTAGATCAGTTATAAATGTCTATAACTGTCATGTAGCTAATTCATATATTACTTCAGGTGCTGTTTCCAACTTATGTTTGCAAAACCCATGCTTTGCTGTGATATTCACAGCACACACAATTTTACCACTGCATTATTTTTGTTGTTCTTCTTCTTTCGGCTTTTCCCGGTTAGGGGTCACCACAATGGATCACCTGTCCGCTCATGATTGACAGTGGAGTTTTACAGTGTCGAGTTGCCAGCCCGATGCCCAACCTTCCACAGAAGGCACACACATGCATACACTCACACCTAGGGTCAATTTAGAGTGTCCAATCCACCTACTCCATGTCTTTGGGATGTGGGAGGAAAACGGAGCACCCGGAGGAAACCCACGCGACCACAGGGAGGACATGCAGACTCCGCACAGAAGGCACCCCAGCCGAGGATCGAACCTGAGAACCTCTTGCTGTGAGGTGATGTTTAAAAAACAATGATGGGGTACGTTACCTAAGACAGATGCATCCTTATTCTTGTTACCTTGTTAGATGTTGATTGCTGTGTTGAATGTGACATAATGTTACAGAGCAAATATTTCACTTAAGAAGTTCACAAAATAAACAAACAACTAAATAAATAAATAGACAAAACCCATCAGGGAAATGGACATACAAATAAATACCCCTTGCAGAGTGATATAATTATGTAAGCTATTATGTTGCTTCTTAGCATCACTTATATGATTTAATTATTGTTAATTTATAACAAAAGTATTGCTCATTTTAACTTTTATTTTGTTTGCATCAAAGAGCAAAAATACAAGTTATGTACCAAGTAAGAACTCAGTTTTCTGTCATTGGCATGAACTTGTAATAAGTCACTTTGTAGCTGCATGCCATATTACATATCATGGTGTCAGTGCTGAAATTCATAACGTACTATCTGTGCTTAACAATACCTTGAAACAGTATCTATGCTGCACACATTTTAAATGTTAGAATGTTTTGTGAACAGACTGCTGTGGCCTTTTCTCATATTTCTAATACAGTGATATTTTTCTTTTTTTCTGCTTTGGAGTAAATTCATTTGTGTCATGATATAATCGTGCATCATTCTAATATCTGTGTACTCATTGCAGCAAGTGGAACAAACCATTTTTTTCTTTCAGTTCTTAACAAAGGTGACAGCTTTTGTTTCCCCTTAAAGACTCATGTCACTGAGCAACATGTTGATTTTGTGGCACTAATTAGAAACACACCTCAGTAAAATGCATAATTGTTGACCAATTATCACGTGCAATAATTACATCCAACTGTTTGCTGATTTAATAGTCAGTGAGTTACAAATCACAACTTTTCAGCCTAAGCTTAAACAAATGATTGCGTAATTGGCACTTTTAGGTAACCCTTGACAGCTAAGACCAGTGGGAACAGCACTATAAAATGTCTGTTTTATTCATTTGGTTTGCATGGGTGCATACCTGTCTGCATAATTAAATTCTACTTATTTGCATTTTTATGCTTCATGAATAAAACCACAGCTCAAGTAAAGAAGCATTGTTCTGCTATAAGAATAATAGTTGTTCCAACAACAGCACATATCAATTACTTCTTCCTCCATCAACTCATTAATGAATTAAACAGAAACATTAATTTTGTATTTAACCTTTGCATCTTCCTCTGCTTTTTTACTCAGCGGGCTGTCTTTGACAATATAAATAGATCCAGGTTATTTTCTGTTAAAATTCATTGTATTTTATTAATCATTCATCACTTATGTGATGTGCCTTTGTAAATGAGCATTAGTAAATTCCAAGCATCTTGTTTCTATTAATTCCACTGAGGCACTTTCAATCAATAGCTGCAAAGTCCTTTCTGCAGTCACTTTTTCCAAATATTTATATATATATATATATATATATATATATATATATATATATATATATATATATATATATATATATATATATGTGTGTGTGTGTGTGTGTATATATATATATATATATATATATATATATATATATATATATATGTATGTGTGTGTGTGTGTGTGTGTGTGTATATATATATATATATATATATATATATATATATATATATACATGCAGCAGCATTTCCACAATTTTCTGACTGTAGGCTGAACCAGACAGCATTCAACGAATGCCAGAAACATCTGTCACTGTCGTGCTTGCAGAACTGTTTAACCCTCTGCTGAATAAGTTACCACGGATGCTTTTCTGTGCATGATTTATTATTAATCAGTATATCATGTTGGTGTATTTGATCAAATAAGGACAAGAACTCCAAATGTGATTCTGAAATAACTTGCTCAAGGACCACTTTTATTTTCATTTATACAATATGTCAATGTGTAACTTCCAACCTACAGATAGATGTCATACAGAATGATTTTAACAGTCAGGTTAATTACTTCTTCCTTTATATGCAATGAAAAAAATACACAGCACATTTCTTTTGAATAATTTGAATTGATGTAGAGCAGCTACAGGGATATTCTCAGTCACTTGCATTCATGGCCTGCGAAATGCTTTACTGTTGTGTATAGCAGAATCATATCTCTGAATTCATTCTGTATGTCATAATAACAAGATTTTGAATTATTTTCCACACTGACTCATAATAGTGAATTGTAATCATGTTTGGAGGAATCCACTTGAAACTAGTCTGCTGTTTCCCCTTCGAAAAACTTGACAAAAAGTTGTGTATTTTGAGGAAAGTTTGCATTCTTGCTGTGAATATTTTTGGAGTATTTGCAAATATTCATTTATTTTCTGTACTGGTAGATATTTTCCAAGCCATAAGTTTCCTGCATCATCAGCTTCATTCATTCTCTGAATACCTGTGTAAGGTAATCTAAGGTCATGTGGAGCTGGACACTGTTTTATACCTCACTAGGTGCAAGACAGAAGAACTAATGCTGAAAAGGGCTCTGGCCCATTGCAGGATGAACACACACTGATGGACATTTATATGACACATATATCAATGGGCAGTTTGAAGGAATGCAGGCTCAGCTAAGGCACATTTTTTTCTATGTTGAACTTGTAGCAAAACCCCATATGGGCACATACTGTTGTGCAGACCTTACACAGAAGACACCCTAGCCAACAGATGAAGTGAAGAAGTAGGTATTAGGAAGTAGTAACACTAATCTATTTGATACTTGCTTTTATTTTAACAATATTCAAAAGTATGCTCTAGTTTTCAAGAATCTCATGTTGTCAACCTTTTTGAGTAGAAGGGTAATTTTTCCATTTGTCTGAATTTTAAAATGGTGAAAAATACTTGTAAATATGGCCTTCTGTTTTTAGTTTTAACATTTGAATGCAAAAATGAACCATACTGCAGAAATGCTGCCATTTATAATACAAAAAATGAACAATAAATAAAGGTATTTGAATATTTTGTTAGCTTTGAAATTGTAAGAAGTAGGACATTTCTGCATTTTATTTTATATTAACACATTCTTAAATACAGAAGATTAAAACATTTTCCAAAATTTCTTCTAATGGCCTCATCTAGTTGTGATAGTTATACCTTGAAAAATATGGACTGTTATGAAATTACAAGACTGTTACATGTCTAGCAGATAAAAACACATTCAAAGTTCCCCCAGCACTGAGACTTAGGAGGGCAACATAAGGTAGACCAGGGAAGAACTTGAGGATGTCCATAAAGTTATCTAGGTTTGCTCTGAAGGTAGCAAAAGAGCCTTTCTGTTTGACATTTACTGGAAATTTGCTCTAGAGGTAGGGATGAGACACTGATGAGTGCAGCACACCCCTTGTGTTGTATTGCACTGTCAGCAATCAATCTACCAAGTTTGAGAATGGAACCCAGAACCTTTCTGCAGCAAATGTGAATGTGCTACCTGCTGCAAAACTCACACTGGAATGCATTGAGATTTGAATCTATTATGCCAGGATATCTTATTTATCTGCTGATGAAGGTTTAAGTATTTTAACTGGGCATTTGTGAAACCAGTGTTCTGCAAAGAGCTAGAAGGCCACGGGAGTTGGGACTTTCATGGCTCAAAAGGTAAGAAACAGATTTCCATGGAGGAGTCTATAAGAAATCAAGTTCAGGGAGAATGCAGCAAGTCTGTCCCGATAACTAAGGGTCTTGAAGCCATTGATCTTTTTAGTTAGGCATCTCTGATGTCTTTCAAGTAGAGTAACATCTTTCGACAAATACTTGCCACAAGGGCATCATATTTGATAATAGTTCTGATAAGAGATGAGTAAAGGTAAATTAACGCTTTCCAGAGTCTTGAGGAGTTGCCTTCTGAAATTAGATCGGCCAGATAGAAGAATTTCTGAACTACAATGAAGACAATAATGGTGAAAAGATAACGAATTATCAACAAGTGCGCTTTGACCCCTTACGAGAATGTTTGATTTGAGTGGTGTTTTGCCTGTATGATATGTTGTGGCAATGTCTGTTGGCCAAAGCGAACCATACTGTCATTTTTTCATGTTTAGTCTGAGACCACTTTCCTTGCAATAATTGTTGACATTGTCTAACTCATGCTGTAGCAGTCATGAGTTAGTGAAGGGAGAAATAGTAACATCAAATTTATAGTCTTCTGACTACCTTGATAATTATACTCCAGGAGTATTGTTTTGAAAATCTGACAAGTAAGTGTTAAATTGGCACAGAACCAACACTAAGCTCATTAGTATATCACTGTTAACTTTTTTTTTTTATTTTAGGTCTGGCAGCTATGACATCTAACCAGTTGGGTTCCAACAGATAACTGGGTAGCTATTAACTTCACAGCTTATTTACTAGTATTCGTATTTTCACATCCATCAATGATGCTTGCAATGGCAATAGTATGAAAGACCTTCAGCAGGTCCAGTTATTCTGAATGTGCTGCATAACTGTATTCTATTACTTCAGTTAATTTTTGAATAATATTAATGAAGTATAACCGGCAGAACCTACCTTTGTCAGAGCCAAGGATCCACAGTTAAGAAATTTTCAATGAACAGATTAATAAGGCCTGTGATAACAAAGTAGCTTTAAATATGAGGTTAATAAGACTAGTATGTCTGTACTTACCAGGATCAGAGTTTGTGTGACACTTGTATGGAATTACAGTGTTTAATTCCCAGGTTTCAGGAACGTATCCAGTGAAGAAGCTTAATTAAAGAGGTTAAACAAGGATTGAGGTAGGCCGTATCTGATAGGCAGGCAACCTGGGCTGTAATCAAGGCTTATGAATGAGATCTTCCTATCTTTTGAAAGAGAGGAGATTACTTGTTCCCCAGTAATTATAGGGGATGAATGGACTTCTGGAGTTTGGGGATGAATTATAACTGCAAGTACAGTAATATCTGCATTACATTTGTCATCTGTGATATTAGCTGAGAGTGAATTAAAATTTGTAGTAAATCTCTCAGCTTGGATATTGGCTAGTTCCTTTGTGTCAAATTAAGCAGTATTAAGGTGGTCTAGCTCTGAACAATACTGTGTATTATTTCTTAACTTCTTGACATAGTAAAAGAAAGCTGTGCAGCTATGTTTGTTTTCAGTGGCTATTTTAAGTTCATATCAGCTTTGAGATTTGTAATGTACCCTTAAACTCCTGGCTAGTTTGCTTACATTTGCTCTTAAGGTAGGTAACATGATACCTCTTAAAAGCATTAAATAGTTTCCTTCTTTTTATTTAAACAGGTATTCCACCATGGGTGGCTCTTTCTATATTTCCCATTATGTTTGGTGCAGACAGGGCCTTCCTTATCAATACAACAGTTTAAGTGGTAAGAGGCTGCAATATAGTCTTTGGCAATGGGATCCATCACAGCAGGATTAAAATGTCATTTATTATGATCGAGTAGTTGAAGAAGGGTTGTTTCTGAGATTACCCTAAACACAGAGATAATTGCAGGGGAAATACTATTAGTGTTAAAGAAAATGGTAATTGATTTATAGTCAGGTTTAATGAAGGAAGATGAAGTACATGAAGGTGTGCAAGTAGGGATCATATTTATGAGGAGAAGATGTTTGTACAAGGGAGTTAGCATTTTTAATGTCACTATAATGAGTTAGCATCTATATGGTCAATAAAGCACTAAATACAGCTTCCACAAGTGCCAATAGATTTGAAGATAGGATAAATGCTAAGACCAGGAATATGAGGAGTACATCCTTTTCTATGAAACCGTGTGTTTGCAACTACACATACATAAATGTGTTCAAACTGTAGGAGAGTTTACTGACATCATGACATTTACAGAACTTTCACAAACCTATGCCAAAAATATCCTGTCAAATATCTTTTTATTGTGGTTTTTATTGAAACTCATTACTTTTTAAATGGGAGGAGGAAGGGGAAATGCTACCTTACAAGCAACTGGTATTTGCTGTCTCTTCTTATTTTTTAGTTTTAATGATAAACCCTTATAGTCTAATTATGATAAGTGTGAGAAAGGGAATCTTTCCTTAAATTGTTCAATGCTATCAGAGATTAATTGTATTTTGAAGAGTACGTGGTCATGCATTAATGGAAAGTTATGCCCAAAAGAGTGCCTAAACAACCTGGTTAGGAGTAGATGTGACTGTTCCCAAAAAGTTTTGTGCTGATTGTCACCCTGAGTGGTATATATGGACCACTAACTTAGGGATAAATTGCAGATGATCACATCTAGCTTACCCATTGTCTCCAAGTGAGATTGAGCATCCTTTATTTCTGACATGCATCTACCCCAGGAAGGAAGTGGTAGTTCAACATTGTACAGCATTAGACTTACATTAATGGAGGCTATACTTATGCAGCAGCTGGTAATGGTCTGCCTGCCCTTGTTCTGAGCTTCAGTCTTCCTTTTCTGACTTATTTTTCTTTTGGTAGAAAGATCATTGTTTTAATTATAATAACTTTATTATTAATATACTGAGATTTACTAAGTAGGCTCTTGCACATATTACTCCACAGGAAGTTGTTTGCAGAATTGGCAAGCTAGCAAAGAAGGAAAGATCAATTTTGCTCCAGGATTGGCAGAGTATTTTTGCCTAGATATATCAGTATAGTTTTCTTTAAAATGTCTTGTTACAGCATGAAAGACATTCTTAAGCATTTAGGAAGTGCAAACTCTAATTTAAGGAGGAGGTGTGTATCTATGTATCTTCATTTTAGCTCCATATATATTAATTTGTGTTTATTAATTCAGAAACCGTGAAATTTCTTTATCAGATAATTTAATCTCCTTGTATTTCAAATGGAAACATATTTTTGGATTCTTTTGTATGAACATGCAATCACCCACAAGTAGTTGCAGTAATACGTCTTGAGCAGATTATATAATACCCTAATCTCACAGATTAAAAGCAGCATTTCAAATGCCAGTGTAAACATTAAAGATCATGGGAGGTAACCTTCACATTTTCCTTTGACTTTGAAAAGGAGGAACTAAATGGTCATTTAATCAGAAGCCAAACATAGGGATTAATGTATATGATTTGTAGTACCTATTTATTGAATAAGTAATTCCATTTAAAGGAACTGAGAGCATTTTAAATATTTATTATACAATAACAAGGCTTACAAAGTTAGTGGCAGTTTTTGTCAGTGGTGAATGGAATTGCATCCCTTCAGAAAATCTGTTTGTGTTTGAATGGTTATCCTTGAAAGTATTCACACCACCATATCCACAAGAATTTCAGAAAGAATTTTATAGACTTTGTAAAATACCAAAATATAGTATATTTTTTATAAAGTTGATTTATAGCCCATGCTTTGTAAAGAATTTTTTTTTTTATGTTTTATGACATAGGTAAAATCTTTAATGAATACCTGTAACACCCATGAAAAAAGATCCTGATGAAGCTTTGTGCAGGTCTGTTGGGAATCCATCATTTTCAAATGTAATATCTTTCCCAAGATTTTGAATAGTTGTTGTTATTCTACTTTGGAAAATAAAACTTCCAGAGTTTCTACTTCTTCATAGACAGGATTAGAAATGTATTGCAAAACTCCACCTTTTGTTTCCACGTGAGTTATGCAACTATGGTAGAGAATGAAGCATACATTTCCTACTAAAGCTGAACAAGGCAGATTTTACACACTGGATAAGTACTGATTTCAGAAAAGGGCTTTTGATGGGGAACATGCACCTATTCTAGTGAGCTTACAGCCTGCAGCTCAGAAGAAGATGCCCTTCTTTGTCCACAAACCCCAATATTGTCCTGATGACTCATTGAAGGCTAATTTTACTTTCTGTTTTTAGATGTGATGTAGATATAGATTTATGCCTTAATGTTACATATGACATAGCCTATGGACAGTTGTAGGTGGTGCTTGCTGATGGTTCTAAAGATCATTTCCAGACATTTTTGTACTACCTTATCTAAATAACTTGCATCACTTACTTTTTTCTTCAGTGTTCGATTGCCCCTTCTCATTTTATTTTCTTCTCCTTCTTATGCTTGTCTTCCCCTCTTCAGACTTATTTTCCTATTCTTACAATTTTCTCCCTTTCATATTCAATTAATTTTCATTCTTAGCTTTTTTTGTTTACAGTTCTTATGTTTTCTCTCTTATCTTGTCTAACTTGATTATTCCTTCTTCCTTTGGCATCTTATCTATTTACATATTTTTTTCCAAACACTTTTATTGAATTATCACTTGTGACACAGGCAAATTTATATTCATGTAAAAGTAATCACACTATAATTAATATAACCCCTGTTCCCTGAAAATTAACATAAATATTCTAATTCTTGAAGAAATCCTGAATGATTCTGGCATACGGCTGACTGATAGTTTTTTTTAAATCAGCAGCTACTCAGTAGGTGTAGACCTCCCCCCTCTACACCTATCACATCTGGCCCTAGGTGTTATTAGTTTCCTGCTACATGTAGCGCCATCTTTGAATTGCAATCTATCTATCCCCTCTACACACTTTGAGCCAACAGCATTCACGTGGCTATTGTGCTCACCAGGTAATCTTTGAACTACTGTTTAAATATGTTCTAATGCTTTTAAATCTTGTATATTGCTGGTTCTTTTGTTATAAACACTCCAGTTGCAATTCTGGGATTAACGCTGTTGCTGAAAGTGCTACCTAGACAACGTAACAGTGTATCAGATTGTAATTAGAACTGTTAGTACTCCTAGATTACTTCTACTAACCGCATACAGCTTCAGCTGTATTATATTTTGAGTACTACAAACTGAAAGAGTACAATTGTGGTGTTGCAGCATAAACTGAGCTAGCCACATATCCTGTATTCTTTGTTAGCCCCTCATAGCTACAGATTTGTGTAATGTAGAGGCGCTCTGTTCAGAGTCTGCATTTGTGTTAATCTGCCTCCATGTTGAAAATACGTTGCTACAGAGTTTAGGTTGCATCTTGGTGTATTAGTGCTCCATTAAGACCCTGCATTTGTGAGATTTGTCTCTGTGCTTAAAGAAGTGGAGCTACTGAGTTGGTTAATGAATTAGCGCTCTGTCTTAGAACCTGCATCTGTATTAGTGCTCTGTTAAGAACCTGCATTTGTGAGCTTTGTCACCGCCCTTAAAGAAGCGGAGTTACTGAGCTGGTTAATGAATTAGTGCTCTGTATTAGAACCTGCAGCTGTATTAATGGTCTCTCGTGCTTTAAAACACAAAGCTACAGAGTTTAGGTTGTAATATGATATATCAGCGCTCCGTCAGGAGCTCGCATTTTTGAGCAATGTCTCTGTGCTTAGGATGCTAAAAACCCTCTGTTTTTCCACTAATTCTAGCTGTTTATTAACTGTAGACATTCCAGCTACGCCTAGTGCCTGATATTTAACTAGATGCATGTTTATTGTATATGATGCTAATTTCTATTTATGAAGAGTTTTAAGTGTCTGAACTATTGGATGACTGTTGCTACTACCCAACCCATCCCACTAAATAATCTGTATTTTTGTTTTCCCTATCCCTCTCCCCTGTTTCTGCACCTTAAAATTGCATCCCATATCAAGGCTCTGACATTTACTGCTAAACACAGGAATCAGACCTAAACCATACTGAAACGCATACCTCGGGAAACTGGAAAGAAAGTATGATAAACTCCCCCTGTGTATAAGTGCAAATAATAATCTGAAATCCTATCTGAACACATTTACATTATTCCACCTTGGAATATAGGTATCTGTAACCAGTGTGAATGCAATACCACGGGAACCTGATGCCCTAGACTGACCCTTGCATCCCTCTCATAACTACACCTTAACTATCTCTCTATCCCTACATAAATACCACTTAGCTAACTCCCTGAAAATTAACAGAAGCCTTCTAATTCTTGAAGTAATCCTGAATGATTCTGGCATAGGGCTGACTGATATATATATTTTTTTAAATCAGCAGCTACTCGGTAGGGCCCCACTCCTTTCGCCCTTGCTACATTTGGGCTCACTTCACTCCCCTCCCATCCATTTCCTTTATACTTATCAACCTAAACCACACCGCTCTAACTCTTCCCCAGCCCCTCCTAACTACTTCCTTACTGACACACCTCTTTTCCTATCCCACCTTCTCACACACTCTTGCTTATCTCTCACCCCTCCTTCCCACTGTCTTCACATGCTCTACCTTTATATCATGCCTTTCAAACCACAAGCCTTACTCCTGATACCAGTACTCTGCTTCCTTTACTTCCCCACTTCCTACCACACATATCTACCCCCACCTTACTTCCACCCAAATAATTGGAATCCAAATCCAAATACAAAACCCCAGGCTCCTCTGAAAATCTGTCCTTCCATCCCAACCCATACTACTCTCCTTCCTAAAATAAAATTATCTCCCCCTCTACCAACCTCCTCTAAACAGAAAAGAAATGCCCCCCCCCACTTAAACAATTACTCTACTTCAAACCACTACTTCTATCAGGAGACATCCACCCTAACCCAGGCCCCTCCCACCCTAGCCTGAACAGTAATCTTTATGTAAAAAATGTAACCAACCTCACTCCCTCAAAAAAGCAAGTATCTTTATGCTCTATCAACCACAGGAGTTTAGTAAATAAAGTTCAGGATTTCCATGCCTAGTTAGATAACTATACTCCTGACATAGTCACCCTAAATGAAACTTGGCTGTAACCACACAATCAAGATAGTGAAATTACCCCACCTGGCTATAACATCCTAAGACTTGACAGACAAAAGAAAAGAGGAGGAGGTGTAGCCATACTCTACTGTTATCACCTCTCTATAACTAGTCCAATCCTTCCCTTACCCTCTTTCTCTACAGCTGAACTCATACTTGCCAATGTTAGACTTAAGAACTTTACCACCATAACTGTTGTAGCAATATATATCCCTCCTGGAGAAAATCTTAGCATACTCGAAAACATCCTATCCCACCTCTCTCAGACCGTCCATAATGAAACCATCATACTAGGGGATGTAAACATAGATTGGTTCTCAATACAAACTCCCAACACTACCTCTTGTATCAACTTACATGGATTTGAGCAGCTAATCACTACCCCTACTTTTATTAACAAGTCACACCTTCCACAGTCTCTTCTGGACTGGATTTTGGTATCTCACGGCCAAACCTACCATAAACCTCTCACCCTACCAAATGCCCTTAGAGAGCACTGCCCTATCACAGTAACCAGACATACTCCCTATTTCACCAGCCCTTTCAAGTGTAGAAATTCCTGTAAAATCTCAGCTTTCAGTCCCGACTCTTTAATTGACCAACTGGTGTCATCTCACTACTCTCCCCTTAGATGAGGCTGTCCACTCTTGAAATCCATTCTTAACATCTTCAACTCCCTTGCTCCTCTCCGCACAATTAAAATCAAATCTAACACCATTTCTTGGCTGACCAAATCTACTCAAACCCTGATGAAAAACTGAGACAGGATATAGAAATTATGGACTAAAACTAAGACCCCTTCTCTCCTACAGAACTATAAAGAGCTTAAGAACCAAATAAAGAAAATTATCAGCAGAGACAAGACTAACTTCTATGCACACTCTCCCACTACCCAAAATTAGACCCCAATAAATTCTGGAACACTGTCAGTCATATACTACATCCAAGAAACCCTTCCCCTCCAAACCCATGCCCAAATAAAACTCCAGAAGAAACTGCCATTACATTTAACAATCATTTTATTGACACACTTACTTCCATAATAAATGCTCTTCCCACTAGGAAAAATGCCAATAACACCATAATCTCTACTTCTCCTCCTTATCCTTCTAACTTGTTTTCACTTAAATCTGTTTCAACTAACTATATTAAATCCTTACTCTCCAAACTCAAACCCTGCTCCCGTTCAGCTGATAATCTACCTTCCTATTTCCTACAGATTGCTGCTGAACCCCTAGCTTATCCATCTTCAATCCAGATTAACCACTCTATTTCTGAATCATATGTCCCAGCAATATGGAAAACATTATTTACGTTACCTATTCACAAAGGTGGTAATTCTTCTGATATATCAAACTTTAGACCAATTGCTATACTGTCTCCCCTCTCTAAAATTCTAGAGAAATTCATTCACAAGCAGATACTGCAGTACCTTCTACAAGAGAGCCTTCTCACATACACTCAACATAGATTCTGTCCCAAACATAGTACTACAACTGCACAAATATCCTTCATCAATACTGTATCACTGGCCCATGACAGCAATAAACTAATTTCATGTCTGTTCCTTGACCTCTCCAAAGCCTTTGACACTGTCTCCCATCCCCTCCTCTTGGACAAACTCTCCTATTTAAAATTCTCTCCTCCCACCATTTCCTGGTTTTCTAGCTATCTCTCTAACCACTAGCAAGCTGTTAAATGGCATTCTGCACTACCCCCCCCCAACGTGCCAGTGGGAGTCCCCCAAGGATCCATACGTGGGCCACTGATCTTTAATATTTTCACTAATCTACTTTACACCTCTTGTCTCCACTCTACACTTGTACAATATGCAGATGACTCAACTGTCATCACCATTGCAGACAATCCATCTAACCTCCACTCTACTACCCAAGCATCTTTCAACACCATAGAGACACGGCTTAGTGATAACAAATTAATTCTCAACCCTAAAAAAAAACAAGCTCCTACTCTTCCTCCCCAAAAATCTCACCGATCTCAAAACTACATTTTCCATCCTATCAAGCAATAACACCATCATTACTGCTATACCTAGCGCTAAACTTCTGGGAATCATAATAGATGATCAGCTTACATTTGATCTCCAAGTTACTAATTCTATCAAAAAGACCCACCAGAAACTTGGACTCCTTTACTGTAATAAGAGACATTTAACCAACACAGCCAGAATAACTCTCTCCCATGCATTTCTTCTTCCCAGCCTTCTTTATAGCTGTCAATTATTCACAAACCTTAACACCACACTCAGTACAAAACTTGAAACTACCTATAATAAGGTGGCCAGATTCACTGCAAACCAAACCTACAAGTCTCACCATTGCTTATCCCTTAAACAATTGGACTGGCTCGAATTCCCTCATCTGCTCCTACTACATCAACTTCAAATAATCCACTCCATCCTCTATCTACCCTCTTTCTACCCTAGCCTTTTATCTATTATATCTAACTATTCCCCAACCAGGACACTACACAGCTCAGACCAAGACTTCCTACAGATTTATAAACCCAAAACCAAAACAGGATGTTTACTCTATAATTATAACCCTGCTGCAACTTGGAACCAACTACCCCAAGAAATTAGGTCCCTTGACTACACCAAGCATTTCAAGCCAGCCACTCAAAGATACCTAACAAAAAAATGGTCCTGCCACTGTAGTCATCCCCCTGAAACTACCCTACCCCAGCTTCTAATACTTCCCCCTTACACCAGTCCTCTCATTTTTATTTCCCTCTCTCCCACTATCTCATTCCCTTCTATTCATTCTCCCTCAATTTCCTCTCTTCCCCTGTCAATCATAATAAACTTCTACCTCTCTGTCTCACTGTTTAACCACTTTATCTCCATGCTATTATTTTTGTATATATAACCAAACAGGAATTATGAAGGCATTATTCCATTTATGACATACCCTAACATATTTTTCAGGTGATTGTAAATGTTATCTTTTTAACTGTTTGTTTAGTTGTAAAAGATATTTTCTTATCTGTTTGTTTGTAAAATTTAAAACTCACTGAGGAGCTTTTCACCCCAGGTCTCCAGTGAAAATGAGCCAAATGCTCAGCTGGACTAACCTGGTTAACAAATGTAAAATAAATAAAATAAATAAATAAAATAAATAAATAACAAACATTTGACTTCACATATATTGCTATATATTCTATAACCTAAGCACTATTACAGAAATTGTTCACTTCCTCCATTTTTTAAATAAGAAACATCCTTTTTAAACCATCATTTACTACATAGACAGTTGTACATTTATACAAATGAAAACAAACCACACCTTCACAATCCTACTTGCAAGCATTTTACATCACAAACCATATCTTGTTGTACAATTTATCATGCATTGACTCTTCAGACCTCTTAGATATTGTTCATAATTAGTGCATTAAGAGCAAAATGTAGTCTAACCCCATATTTATGTGATTTTGAATCATACAATAAATCTATATATTTTATTCCTTAAATGAATTTAAATGAATACATTGTACATATGTACCTCTCACTGCAAGCTTCTTGTTTGTAAACAATGCTACATTCTATTATACCTATATTTACTGAATCTTTTCTCCCTGGATCTCCACTGAAAATGAACCCTACCTTGCTGAGATATCCTGTTAATACATGTAAATGAATAATAAATAAGGACAGCAATAAGCCATATCTTCCTCTTTTTAATCTTTTCTCATAAATTAATGACGTCTCCTCTTAGAATGAATCTTAATGAATCACAAAGTATCACTTGACATAAAAGCTCCATATCATTGTTAATACAGACTTTTTCTTTAGATTTTTTTTATCACACTTGGGACATCATTTTCACTAGCTGTGCCCCCATTGCCCCATGTCCATGCCAGTTCTACCAACTCCTTGGACTTACTCCGGTATCACTAGGGTCAGTCATGGATCCTAAGGGCATGCTATGGTCTTGTATAGCTCTGCTTTTGCCCTGTTTTTTTTTTAGATGCCCTTCCTACTCACTGCCCCACCTCCCACAATTATTGGTCTTCCAAGGGCAACTTGCCTCTTTGGACTATACCTCCCCTAAGAGACTATCATCAACAAACACTTTCCCACCCAGGATGGGTACACCCATCCCTCCATCCCTCCCTGTCACTCCATCAATAGTCTGAACCACTACTCAAACCCTGGTTAACTGGGCCATGCTAGGGCTTTATCCCTTTATGCCAGAGGAATGGCCATTAATGCCGAACATTTTACTCTATTTATACTTAAGTAGAAGAATCTGAATGTGATTCAATGCAATTCAGTTGGGATACCTTATTAGAAAGCTTATTCTCACTAGTGGTCCTGTTGTGGATCATTCCACTTTAGGGACACATAATTTTATTTGCTCCTGAATCTTCCAGCTAAGGGCTGAAACATCCAAATCTCAGACAAATACCAAATAAGCAGAAGAAAGTTAACATTAGTCAAAGCTCTATTGGGTCAGTCAAATTTAAGTGAATGGTATTCAAATAACAGGTCAATAATGAAATATAAAATGACAAAACTGAAATGACCTACACCTATCTCCCACTCTAAGAATCTTTTCAATCATTTTGTTGCTTTTTTGTTAGAAAGAAACTTAGGAAAACAGTACTAGAAGCTATTAGGAGAAGTAATACTTTTGATTTAGTGCTGACTTACAATTTAAATTTTGAGCTTCACGTTTTCAGTTTAGCCCATAAGTTTTAAAAAACAGAAGTTGAACACAGACAAGGGTAGAACCACATTTGAATACCGTTATTCACCAAAATGTGATTTTTAATTTTAGCAACTACAATTGAGATACCATATTTGACAAATAAATCACTGAAGAGATCTTAGATCAGTTCCACAGTATATAACGGAAAACCAGTCGCCTGTTAAAAGAAAATACTGAAGAAAATGAGTGTCGGCAAAACATTTCAAAATTTCTACAAATTTCTACAAATTAAAGTAATGTTGGTATTACCACAATCATTTACAGGCATTGTATGTTGTCTTAATAATCACTGGATTCTAATTCAGCTTTCATTATTGTATTAATTGACTAATCTTTGTGTGAATCAGCGATTCTGTTGAAAACAATGTTATCCACTATGCCTTGTACTCCAAATAAAAGGCAAAGTTTCAAATTACATGAAGTAGTTGATAAGATTCAAAGAGGTAGCCATTTTAATATTTATATTTCAAAATGTGTGAATATTATTGTGTCTCAGTGAATAAACATCCATGGTTGTATACATATACATATTTAAAACCTATTTGAAAGTTAAAATAGGCTTCTTAAAAGATGTGTGTAAAAAACTTTGGTTTTTCATATGCCAGTTCTAATAATTTTAATTATTTTGCTCTTGCCACACGGATTTTTAGAAACACACATAGTTTTACTATGCATGATCTGATAGGTTGCTCTATGTCATGTGACTTTCTGTTTTTGCAAATGAGATTTTTTAGGACTAAATCCTGCCTGATAGTAAACATATGCTTACTATTTGTGGCATTATAGAGAACAGTTTTTACATCTGATGAAGTACTGAACGTGGAAATTTGAATGTTCTGTGCTGTATTACAATAAATTATTACTCACTGTACCTGTGTTTGATTCTTGTTTGCTGTGAAATGTCAGTGTCCTTATCATTTCTCAGTTATGGATGTGCAGAGCTCAGCTCTTGCTCGTGAAAATAAAATTCGAGCTCTAGTACTTTGAGCAAAAATTTTGAACAAACTTTTTATGTATACGCTGTTTTCCAGCAATGGTTACTCTGTTCTTGATGTTATCTAGTAACTTGATCTTTATCAGATGCATCCTGTTTCATATTTTTTAGAAGTTGTAAAGGAGGCTATGAAAGCTGGCTATGTGTTAAAGCATTTTGATCTAGCTATAGGCTTTGATACGGTACCTTACTTGCATACTACAATGCATTACAGATATTTCAATCCCTGTATAGAGTTCTTGCTGTGTAACTCTACCAGCACCATCACCCACAATGTTTAAAGTGATATCAGCAACCCCCCCCCCGATGATATTTCCAACATCTAGACCACAGACAAAGCCTTGGTTCATTTGTGGTGTATTCAGGGCTAAATTCAGCATGCCACAGTAGGTGATTCTTTTTCAAACAGTAGTAAAAGACTGAGATAAAGATTTTTGAACCATCAATGTTGAATGTATGGATTGTCTGTGCAATCTGTATTTAGGAAGAACAACTACATCAGTTTTATATGTTTCGGAACCCCCCCCCCCCACACACACACAAACTAGAGTTTGGTGTTTCTACCCTTCAGTTTCAAACATCCATTTCTGTTTTTTTCTTCTCTCTCTCTCTCTCTCTCTCTCTCTCTATATATATATATATATATATATACACTACATTTTTTGGTGGGGGTAGTTATTTTAGTATTCCTTACTTACTTCACTGCCATTATAATATATTGTTAAATATCTGACTTTTGGAGAAGAGCTGAGATTTTTCCTTTTGGGAAGCTTTGTCTCCTCTGTTGGTTGCTTTAAATTTTCATAATGAAGGATGGAAATGCGTCACTATGGCATCTAGAATCTTGGTTACTTTCACAGACAGATGCACACAATAACACTAGATAAAGAAAAAAAAAGTTAACATAATTTTTGTTATTCTCCTGTCTTGTTTTATTTCTAACAAGCCCAGGTAAGACCTGATAAACTGATTAATTGCCTAATACCAAAATAGTACTGTGGTCCTACAACTAGTCCCCCATCTTCAATGAAACCAAACCCTAGGATTCAAACTTGCTGTTCATTTGCATGTTAGACTCCCTATTGCTTAGCAGATCCTTGGAAAATTCTGACAGCCTGATGTTTCATGTAACACTGTGTGTTTTTTGAAACAATTTAGCACTGATGTGGGACACCATTGAAATCCTTTTGTATAAAATGTACAGTCAGCAAAGTGAAGAATGGCAGTTAGGAGGCATTATTTGTCTAAGACCCTCCCTGTGTTTGTCAACTCCTTCTCCCTTTTGGGTTATTTGCTTTTTCTAACCAGGATACTTCTTACTTTGCCATTTATCTGCAACCCCCCCCAAACCCAACCCCCCCCCCCAGAATCCAGTACATGTCCCTGGTCTTTCACTATTGTTAAAACAGGAATATGCCTAGTTTTCCAGTCCCCTGCTCCAAGTCATATAGTTGAAACAAGGACAGAATATGTGTGCAATAGAAGAAAGAGGATCTCCTTTGTTTAAGGGACTATGCACTCAATGATTCACCACATTTAATGGTCATAAAGAGTGGGGCATGAGTCTAGGAAATCAGGTACATTCAGTACCTTTATTTCATTATTGGACACTGATAGAGTGAGAGGTAGCACATGGATTTATTTATTTATTTTATAATGATTCGTGCATTGTAAAAAATGTTTTCAGTTGAAAAGGGGCAATTGAAACAGAAGTCAGAGAGGTTTTTTATATTCTAGTCATCGTGTGCCCTATGTCTGTGTGTTTCTGCATGTATACTTACAGGATATTTTGTAGGTGAAGATTTTTAATGGTCTAAGAACTCCAACACCAAAATGATTTACAGTAAGTTACAGAGTGTCACATAACACATCAAGTATCAACATCTATCAATGATGTTCACTGATGATTCAGTATTGATCATGCATTTGGAGGTAATACAATGCAGGTGCTAGTGAAGGACACTTAATCAATGCAATTTGTTTACAAATAGTCATCAAAATAGCCTAATAAAAAGATGGAAAAGCAGAGAAGAATGAAAGAATATAAAGAGATAAACTAGCAAGCAAGGCACAGCTACAATAAACATAAAAGCAATATGTTTAATAATTTAGTGCAGAGCTTAGAGCTACAAGCTACTGATGAACTCCATCCGCCGGACCTGGTTTTGATTCTGTCATTTACCTACTGTGTGACTGTGCAACTAAGCAAGTTACCTAACCAGACAAAACCCCCAAGGAGAGGCACATATACTAGTGAGTTTAGCTGGTTAACAACTAAATAACAATATTATAGTGCTTGTCATAGTATGTCATCAATCCATTCTCCTAATTTATATAAAAACATTAGATGCCCAGTTTTGTAAACCGATGTAGCTTTCCCTCCTGAGTGTTTGTGATATTTCTTCTGCCTATCAAAACAGTTTACCAAAATGGGAAAGGCTTAATCATAGAGAAATGCTGTTGCAGTGAATTACTGATGTTCTTGCTTATGACTATATTGTGGGGGTATTCATACATTTTCATTAGTCATCTAATGTTCACTGTTGTGCCATCTTCATTCATATTCTGTATTGAATTTCATAACCTACACTGCCATATTGGTATTTTTAATTTTTCTGACTTTATGGCAATGTTGCCTTGAGTCTTTATACTAGTTTATGTTTATGTACATTCTTATGTTCATATCTTGGAGTCCTATTTAATTTTTCACCAAATCTGGTTTGTTGCAGCTAACAGAACTTTTGGAGAAACTTGAGGGCATGTGTCCTCATTATCATTAAACAGAGCTTGCCCTTCCATGCTGATTCCAAGAGGAATTAGCTATATTAGAAAACTTGAAACTCGTGTGTGTGTATATATATATATATATATATATATATATATATATATATATATATATATATACTATAGCAGTATTTGCGAGTGTCCATGACAGGTTCACCTGTGAAAATTGTGCAATTCTACAAGATATGACATTTGCAATCTGGTAAAAATAAATATCTTTTTATCTTAAGAAGCACAATTAGACCTTGTGATCCGGAGAGGTTAACAGCTGCAGTTCAAATTCTGTGAAAATGCTTTGTCTAAATAATTACATTTAGACAATAACACACAAAAAAATAATTATATTACCCACTCTGATTTAACAAACTTCTGAAGTATTAGGCAAATGCATATTCTACTTTTGCAGAAGAACACTTACAGTACAATATTGCCATTTACAGGAAACATGTTTTCATATTTATCTTAAGAAGGCTTTGGTTACAGATTTTCTATTTCTTTTTAGGTCTATGTACATTTTTAAACATTTATTTGCATTTTGATCAATTTTGCTTTTAAGACAATGTTTATTCATTCTGCATACAGAATGATTGCACGAAACAGTTTCAGTAAAATTATGTTATAGTCCTCTTGCTACTTTGGAGTCTGAAATATTTATAATACTATATTTTTATACTATAGTAGAACACATTCAAGGTAGTGATTGGCTAATGAAATATATACACACTAATGTTTCTGCACAATAATATTCTATGTGACTAATCAGCAACACACACACACACACACACACACACACACACACACACACACACACACACACACACACACACACACACAAAATTACTGTTATTATAAATAACCCATTGTATGAGGCATGGCTGGATGCTGTGTAACAACACTGCTGCTCTTGGATCAAAATACAGTTTCACTTTTTAACTTTGTCTTTGCATGAGAATGATGCTATTAAACAAAACATGCCCAGTGCTGTGTCTTACTGAGTAATTAAAAAAAAAACAGCTTTTCCTTTGTGCTAGCTTCAATCCCTGGCAAAAAAAGTGTTTAGGAATATTTAGGATAAAAGCCAGACAAGCACTTTACTCTGATGATTAGTATCCAGATAGGATTCTAGTGCCCCAAGGTCACCTCTCTTTGAAACTAGTAACTTTTTTTTCCATGGAAAATGTGAATAAAAGACCTTGAAAGAATGACATTCCTTATTGTGTGGACAAAGTCGTGCAGTATGCATGAACAGTGAAAACCAAAGGTCATGGGAAAATTGTCATAGGCAATAAATGTTTAGTATTCTTTTTTATGCTAAATATTTTTTTCTCAGGTAATTTTAGCAACATTCCATAAAAATAAAACAGCAGTTTGATGTTCTTTAATGGACACTTATTTCATGTACAGCCTGATCTAGTAATCCACATAAATGTAGCTGAACCCTTATTATCGTCCTGCCTTAAGGCATTTTAGACCAGTCAGTACTATTATCTTTTTTTGGCAGCAGAGATCTTTGTTGTGGATTTTTGTCAATAAATGACACCAGGCACCTTTTTTATCACCTTTTAGGAATAAGTAGTGAAAGCATACAAGACAGTGCATCAAACTGTTAGGCGTTGCTTCCATCTGCTGGCAAATGGGTAATGAATTACAGAACTAACTTGCAGCTGCATGGATGTTATCAGGAATATGTCAGGAAACCAACTTATTAGGCTTTGGCTCCCTCTCCTGGTATTTTTCTAAAACATAAAAACACTGCACTACAATCACTATAATATGAATATAGAAACAGCGTTTAGGTCTTTCTCCAGCAAACTATGGGGAGACACTCCTCTCTACAGCACTTGTCCGATATAAATACTTGTAAACTATTTATCTAATTTGATCAGTTTTGATCATCTAGAAGGTGTTTCATAAGAAAGTCATTTACTTGTTTTGTTGTGGGGGGAGGGGGCCTTAAAATATTCCCGTAGAGTAAGCTGCTATGATCTATCATTTGAAATCATTGAAGTTCTTGATTCACTTATTTCCTGTATGGTCTGAGGTTCTGATTACATATTTAACTATATAACAGTTTCCCCACATTTTCAACATATATTGTAACACATTTGTGAGTATTGTAAGGCTAAGTAGTATTCCAGCCCTTGCACAATATGGAAAAAATAATAAAATGTTTCAAAACTGAAATATAGAAAATGTAAATGTGGTAGAAAAAGCTTTGTGTTAACAAAATGCTTGCTTTAGTACACTGATGACTGGATTGTACCCTGTGCTTTCTTTAGCATTTAATTTTGTGGTTTATTCTGTTGGTACTCTGTAAGGATTTTAAGATATTACATGTAGGTTTGATGGAGGTGGTCATTAGGGTAGGTAAGAAGAATATACAGTAGACATAAAGAAATGACATTCCTCAAAGGTCCTCAGCCAGAGCAAATGAATATCTGAAAGAGACTGATAAAAGTATTTTATTTGGATTTGAAATATGCAATCGCTGGTGGCAACATATCACTCAAGCCTAGAACACAGTACCGGTACTAAATAATAGTGAAAATACTTTTATAATGCTTTGAAGATTTAAACAAACAGTGTTAGATACCTGTAATGCATGAAATAACTGAGCCCACTGCAAATTTCCATGGTGCTGAGCAGGCAGCTGAAATGACAAAGAGCTTGCAAGAAAAAGATGGCACCATTGTTAGACCATATTCACAGGCATTAGTTTCAGCTAGTTAGGAATACTCAAGTTAAGTTTAACTCCTAAGCAGGATGGCACCATTGTTAGTTCATATTTACAGGCATTAGTTTCAACTAGTTAGGACTTCTCCTATTAGGTTTAACTTCTAAGCAGGATGGCACCGTTGTTAGTTCATATTCACTGGCATTAGTTTAAGCTAGTTAGGACTACTCCTATTAGGTTTAACTTCTAAGCAGGATGGCACCGTTGTTAGTTCATATTCACAGGCATTAGTTTAAGTTAGTTAGGAATACTCCTTTTAGGTTTAACTTCTAAGCAGGATGACACCATTGTTAGTTCATATTCACAGGCATTAGTTTCAGCTAGTTAGGACTACTCCAATTAGGTTTAACTTCTAAGCAGGATGGCACCGTTGTTAGTTCATATTCACAGGCATTAGTTTCAGTTAGGTAGGACTACTACAGTTAGGTTTAACTTCTAAGCAGGATGGCACCATTGTTACTTCATATTCACAGGTATTAGTTTCTGCTTGTTAGGACTACTCCTTTTGAGTTTAACTTCTATGCAGGATGGCACCATTGTTAGTTCATATTCACAGGCATTAGTTTAAACTAGTTAGGGATACTCCTTTTAGGTTTAACTTCTAAGCAGGATGACACCATTGTTAGTTCATATTCACAGGCATTAGTTTAGGCTAGTTAGGACTACTCCAATTAGTTTTAACTTCTAAGCAGGATGGGACCATTGCTAGTTCATATTCACAGGCATTAGTTTCAGTTAGGTGGGACTACTACAGTTAGGTTTAACTTCTAAGCAGGATGGCACCATTGTTACTTCATATTCACAGGTATTAGTTTCTGCTTGTTAGGACTACTCCTTTTGAGTTTAACTTCTATGCAGGATGGCACCATTGTTAGTTCATATTCACAGGCATTAGTTTCAGCTAGGTAGGACTATTACAATTAGGTTTAACTTCTAAGCAGGATGGCACCATTGTTAGTTCATATTCACAGGCATTAGTTTCAGTTAGGTAGGACTACTACAGTTAGATTTAACTTCTAAGCAGGATGGCACCATTGTTACTTCATATTCGCAGGTATTAGTTTCATCTTGTTAGGACTACTCCTTTTGAGTTTAACTTCTATGCAGGGTGGCACCATTGTTAGTTCATATACACAGGCATTAGTTTCAGCTAGGTAGGACTACTCCAATTAGGTTTCTAAGCAGGATGGCACCATTGTTAGTTCATATTCACAGGCATTAGTTTCAGCTAGGTAGGGCTACTCCATTTAGGTTTAACTTCTAAGCAGGATGGCACCGTTGTTCATATTCATAGGCATTAGTTTCAGTTAGGTAGGACTACTCCAATTAAGTTTAACTTCTAAGTAGGATGACACCATTGTTAGTTCATATTCACAGGCATTAGTTTCAGCTAGGTAGGACTACTCCAATTAGGTTTAACTTCTAAGTAGGATGGCACCATTGTTAGTTCATATTCACAGACATTTAGGATGGCAGATGGCACCATTGTTAGTTCATATTCACAGGCGTTAGTTGGTTTCTAAGCAGGATGGCACCATTGTTAGTTCATGGTTTAACTTCTAAGCAGGATGGCACCATTGTTCATATTCATAGGCATTAGTTTCAGTTAGGTAGGACTACTCCAATTAAGTTTAACTTCTAAGCAGGATGGCACCATTGTTAGTTCATATTCACAGGCATTAGTTTCAGCTAGGTAGGACTACTCTAGTTAGGTTTAACTTCTAAGCAGGATGGCACCATTGTTAGTTCATATTTACAGGCATTAGTTTCAGCTAGGTAGGACTACTCTAGTGAGATTTAACTTCTAAGCAGGATGGCACCATTGTTAGTTCATATTTACAGGCATTAGTTTCAGCTAGGTAGGACTACTCTAGTTAGGTTTAACTTCTAAGCAGGATGCAGTCATAGGCTGATGCTGATGTTATCATGCTATCTACCATACAGTAACAGCAACACTGTGAAATAACAGGCAATTCTTAAGGTATGCTATATCGTACAAAAGGACACCTTACAACTAAACCCAGTAATGAAAGTGATACAAGATTCTTCTGTTTAATTTCCTTGCCATCATGTAATGCCTCTACTTCAGGAATGGCTTCATGATATAAACTAGAGAACAATAAGTTTGATCCCAGAAATGTGATTAATGGAAGTCGTAATACTACTTCAGTTATTAATGTCTAGATGTATTATTAGCAGTAGTAGTATGAGTTGTAATATTATTTCTGGAAGTAAACCGGACAAGAGGAAAATTGGATAGTCTACTATTCTGGCATTTTTTTAATTATTGTTAACACAGAAGATATTTAAAAGGAAGCAAAGAAGATAAGCTGTATGGTAGTTCATTTTTATGACATAGGTGTGCTTTGAAATTATTAGATTAACACAACACAGTCTGCCATTTTCTTTGTTATAAAACATTGATACAATAAAAGGATTCACATGGAAAATGGTGTGTATGTACATATGTAATGAAACAGAAATCCTGATGCGTCTATGGTAATATTACGTACTGTTATAGCAGTGGCACTTTACTTAGACTTCAGGATTGTGTCTTCAAAACACAATGTTGATTTAACAAAAACTGGGGAGACTCCCTGAGCATTTTGTTTCATGTCCATCTAAGGGATGTGAATGGTATGTGATACAAATATATCTATGGCTATGTCACATTCCAGATTTCTTTATTATGGATCTCAGTGTGCCATGAAACTTTAAAATCCATTTTGGCATGCCATTTCTTGTTTCTATAGGAACTGAAGGAACTGTTTATATAGTTTTGGAAAAGATCCTACTTGCAAACAGGAGGCTCTACTCCTGAAATACTTTATTTTTTTTAATACCAACATCTATCATGCATCAAGGAACTTAATATTGTCTCTATGTGGAGAAAATTAAAAAAAAAAAAAAGTGTACAGGTTGTAGTTTTTAACTTTTATAAAATATATATTTTTTTGTTTCTTTGCTTGGATCATGGATGAAAGTGGTCACCTAACCAGTTAACTTATCTTGTAACCAAACTCAACATATGATAAATTAAATACAAGGTAGTTAATACTTATTTTATTGTATATGTATCATGCATGCAATATGAGAGACAAAACAATCTCTTGGATAGAGCAGTCTGTGATATTCCAAGGTATTTAATAGGTGTCTTGGATTAGACAGACTTTGATATTCAATGGTGGTGCTTTCTGTTCATATTCTTCATTATAATGCCTAACAAAATATAGTTATGTGTATAGAATGACTTCTAGACAGACAATATGTGGCAGTGAGTGAGTGAGTGAGTGAGTGAGTGAGTGAGTGAGAGAGTGAAAGGAAGAAAGAAAGAAAGAAAGAAAAACAGAGAGTTTGAAAAGCCTGTTAGGACCAATTTACAGAACACTGGAGTAGATTCCCAATATATCAGTTACCTCAGAGGCAAAACAAGCCATGATGTGACAATTAAGTTGAACATATTGAGGTATTGTATTTTGAACTTCAACAGAACTGTATTGCTCTAGTATGAGTTTGCAAAGTCCATTGGTCTTTGCTTTAACCCTCCTTTGGAACCAAGTTTCCAGTTAAAATCTAAGATTATGAGATATTAGCAAGCGGTTTCCTGCAATCTAGGGTTTGAATCTCCTCAGCCTCCATTTGCCTGATGTGTGATTATGAGCAAGTCACTTAATCTGGCAGTTATCCTGTCTTTTGAGCTGAGTTTGAAAAAAGTCCATGTAGGTCAAAGCTTTATCATGGTTAACCAATACAAATAAATAAACAAGCAAGCAAATAATATACTTACAGACACATACACATTCATCTTACAACTGGATACTCAAATACACACATAGACACCACACAAACACACTAGCAGATCCTTCTTCTCCTCAAAGGGATATGCTCTTGTTCTTTTTCAAGCAAAGTGTTAATACATACACAAATATACAAAAACAAAGCTGCAGAAATGCTCATACTATCTATTTTACACATGCACAGATATGCATATGAACTGACACACTTCATCTCCTTAGCTACTCTACAAGTTAGATCATCTATCCCTCAAGTAAAAAATGATGTCAGCATAAGGTTACAAAGAAAAATAAGCTGCCCTTTGCCATTTTAAATCAAATGACTTGCTGTCATTAAATAAACAAATAAATGTTTATTTTTAAAATTGCGAGGATTCTGCAAAGTAGGACAGTGGAATACTATTTGGTTATATGGTGTCAGGGCAGAGAAAATGTATTTAAAAATGTGAAGCAGCTTTCTTTCTTTTCAGCCCATTTGTTCCATTGTAAGCCACATTTGAGCTCCATTAACCAGCATTATGTGCATTATGTGAGTTCTTTCTGTGGCTTGAGAGTGTTTGACTTTTTCTCTGTAAATGCTAAAAAAGTAGATGGAAGGAACAGAAATGCCTAGAACTTGTAATTGAAGGCTAAAATGCAAATTCTTGTTTCTCCTTTCAGGAAACCAAGGCCCATTTTAAAAATGCAATTGCACTATACTTCAAAGAGGCAGTTGCCCTGATGCAAAGAGTGAATTAAAAATGGTTAGTAGGTGTATGGGAAATAACATATCTTTCATTTTCTGTTGCTTTCTATGTGTAGGGAAAGGGCTGATGTAATTAGGCCTTTTTCCTTTGAAACTGTTTCACTGAATGAGGGTGTCTGAATATTGGAAAATGCCTTGCTTGCACATGTATATATATATATATATATATATATATATATATATTATATTCTTTCAGAAATTCCAGACCATTGAAAGACTATTTATTTGAAATTGAATTTGATTTCATTGAGTGAAAATATTCAAATCAAGCAAATAACGAGTTGTCCCTCCCAAATGTCGTGTGACCCTGAGTTCGTTTAAAATCTGTACTTTTTGTGTTATTTTCTTCTTTTAAAGGGAACTAGGAGGGGGGCTTCACCACCAAACCCCCCCAAAGTGGAGGGCTGCACTAACTATATATACCAACTCAAGGGTCGCACAACATTGGGGAGGGGGACAAATCCCAGTTTTATGCTTTAAATACTGGTTTTCGATCAAATGAAATTTCAATCAAATGGGTTTAGGTCAAATGGTCTTTCGATCAAATTAAGTAGACCCATGTATATATATATATATATATATATATATATATATATATATATATATATATATATATATATATATATATATATATATATATTTAGAGCCGAAAGCAAAATCAACTTGTTTTGTTTGGGATGGCTTTGTCACTATGGCTATAAATGTTTGCTGTTGAATTCTGCTTTGTATAATTTTACTAACTCAGAATAGTTAGGTCCAGTTTTTGTTTCAGATAGTCAGTTACATTATGTAGTTGTGATTAGACAGAGGCATCTTTATGTATTTTCTCTTTTACAAAGGACTCTTAGTTTTATATTCTTTGTGCATTGATTTGACCTTTGCATATTAAATCTCTATCGGCACTGTTTTTATTAAATGAAATTTTGTGCATTCATATTTATGATCTTCTGGCTACTATTTCTTATTTATTTATGCATTAATATTTATTATTTGAGAATATGGTAATATTTAATATTCTAAGTTGTCAAGCTGTGATAGCCAATGATGAGTCACATCACTCGTGCATACCATTGGTCAGATATTATTTTTTGGAATATATATTTTTCTAAGTCAAAAATGTTCAGGTAACTGATATCTTTGGTATCTAGAGTGCTAGCAACACTTGACTGAAATCTATCTGTGTCTTTATCTATCAATCTGTTTCCAATTTGCTTACTGGGGTAATCCAAATCATCTTAAAAAGAGTTATTTTCAGTGGAGGTCCTAGGAGAAAATCTCCAGTGACATACACACATCAAATAAGATAGATTGGTATAGTTATATACATAGTAAAACCGTATATATTTGTCATGATATGCAAATAATATGCTGTGCAGAGAAGTTAGAAAGCTCAGGTATCATATGTTGAGAAAGAAAAATAATGTGGAGTAGTGTACTGAAAATATATTTACAGATGGTGGCAAATATATATATATATATATATATATATATATATATATATATATATATATATATATATATATATATATATAGGTTTACTATGGTTTGTGCGAATGACAGTCTGTTGGCAGCACTGTTGCTGAAAAAACAGAATGTCGTGCACAAAACATAAATGGATGGGATAGTCAAACACACTTATACGAATGCAGTAGTGCATTGTGTATTCAACTATCTGCATGGAGATCGTGGTACAGTGCGGTTTGTAAATTCATCCATATCCCCACTGTAGTGTGATCTCGGAGTTAGAATATATTAGTAGGGGAGGTGTGGGGGTGCAGGGTGACTTGCCCCTCTGCAAAAAACGTGATATGTCCTATAGGAGTCTGATTTACATCAGCTTCTATACGGCTATCACGTGATGGTTTTGGCCACAATGTCGATGTGTCGATCATTTGGGTCAACATTGTGGCTGGTTGGAATGTTTGTGTTCGGGTTTACTGTTCGTTGTTTTGAACGGCAAATGTTTTGCCGTGCAAACAAATAATAGTAAACTATATATATATATATATATATATATATATATATATATATATATATATATATATATATATATATGTATATATACACATATATATATTTACACACACACACACACACACACACACACACACACACACACACACACACACACACACACACACACACACATAGATTAGAATTCACAATGTTATTTGGAGCTGAAACATTAATAACAATGCAGAGAAATGGTATGATTGATATTTTTAGTGAGTCAGGAGTTTGAGGCAGTCAGTATGCTGATGGTATGGAGTTGAGGGTTATATTCATTTAAGAGGGTAGAAAAATTAGAAGACAACTGAACTATTTTTAACAGGAACACTTTGAGACTTTTTTTTTATTTTTAATTTTATTTGAAAGGCTCTTATATTAATGTTGAGTCAATTATCTGGTAGAGTTTTTAAGTAATGTTTTATGTGGTTGTCGCCTCACAGTAAGATGCTGTCTGGTTCGATTCTCAGCTAGAGCATCTTCTGCGTGGAGACATGCGTGGATGGGCGTACCTTCATTGAAGGTTGTGCATCAGGGCTGGTAACTCGGCATGTAAAAATCAACTACCAATCATTAGCGGACCGGAGTTCCATTGTGGCGACCCCTAACCGGGAAAAGCCAAAAGACAAACAGAGACATATAGTATGTAATAATATTGTCCTATGATTGTAATGAATTAAGTGAGTTTAGAAATCTATGATTCTATGAAATGAGTGTTTCATTTGTTGACAGTATTGTAGGTAACTTCCTAATGGTGTGAGTTTCATTCGGATTTTTCCAGATAATAGTAAATTACTTATGCCTGTGAAGAATCACTTAAAATATATTCCCTGGTAAGACTGTAGAAAAATAAAACCATCCCCGGGATTCATGAAGCTTGCGCCAGGAGCAGCAGTAGCATTGGCAATCTAACACCAAATATGGCCACCAAGCGATTCAGGTAAAGCTGTTTCCACATGCACTACCAGCGTACCAGAGCTGAGCAGCTCCTGGTGCATGTATGCTAATTACCCCATGCGCAGCAGTGTAGTATGCAAATGAAGGTATATAGCGATTTATGAAGTGGTGCAGGCATAGCATAAGCATGAAGAAATGTAAACCAAAAAATGGTTTACATTTTTTCAAACATAAAATTGGAGCCATGAAAGTGGACCAAACTTATGCATTATAATATTCATTTATGCCAATGGCTAAATGTATAGCCAATGGCATAAAACAAATGCACAACACATAAAAAATAACATTTAATGTCATGGCCACACTAACGCAAAGTAAATTCGCAGTGCATTGGTGCGCAAATGGGATCACAATGAAAATATGTTTAGATGTCATAAAACTGCAATGTAACACAATTCATGAATTCCCCATAATAGTCAATGTCACACATGCTACACCACAACCATGGTGCAAGGGTTGCTAAGGGTCTGTGACAGTGTTCTGCATGGTAACTAGGAATTAGTAGTTAATGCCATGCAAATGAGTCAAGTAATACTGAATCGCAAACTCCCTGCTGGCGTAAGGATGTACCACACAGTGTAGCAGTACAACACCGAGATGTGGCCTGGAGGTAAACATGACATCAAGAGAGGGGTGCGCCACCATAGTTGTAAGCACATTGAAGCATTGCTAATCCAGGTTGCCTGTTGCTAAGCAAAGCCGCAGGATAGGGGTGTGGAAGTAGACATAGCTTTGCTTAGCTGAGAGCACACAAGGTAACTGAAAGTGCATGTAAACATGGATGAAAACAAGCTCGAAACCCAGTAAATGGCTGTGCGCGGCACGCACCATAGCTGAAACAGGAAGGATATGGGAAGACAATAAGGAAATGCTGCAGCATGGTAATTGGAGTACAAATGAGTAATTAACACCTAGGAACTCACAGTGGGCCACTGACAACAGCTAACAAGGTTGCTAGCAGCTACCAGCAGAACAGGAAAGGGGAGGTGCCATGCTGCAAAGAAAAGAGAACTGTTACAGCAGAACAAAGCAAACTTGCAGTAGATCAGCTACATAAAACATTTCGCAACACAATCTTGGGTTGGGAAAGTACAAAACAAGAAAGCAGGCGGCTGGATGCATGCCTGACAATGGGAGGGTTAATCGTGTTGAAAGGTGAAGTAAAGGGCTATAGATGAATCACGGCAGCCAAGCGTAAGTCAACACCAAAGGCCCCACAATAGCAGTACCTGCTGTAAAACCCATAATTAAGATACCCTGCAGCTGGAATTGCACATACACACCCAATTACACCAGCATCATCCATTGCACAATAGCATAAGGTGTGAAAGCCCCACACACACACTTGTGTATTCCCAGACATTCTGCACCATTGGTGTATACAGACTGGGAACTTTTAATATGTACATGTTAGGGGCTGCCATAGCTTTGATTCACCAGCATGTGTTGGAGATTGACGGTGGTGTGGAGGAGGATGCTGACAACCATCTCAGGCACCGGAGGAGGAGAAGAGTGTTCAGACCCAAGGTAACCTACCAGGGGCTACATGATCTGGAGATACTAGAGCATTACAGGGTGGACAGGGACACCATACAGCAACTTATTGAGCTGTGCCGGCCACACCTCAGAGCCAGAAATAACAGAGGGGAACCCATCCCATTGGACATGAAGGTATGTGTAAGCTTGAGAATATTAGCTACAGGTACCTTTCAAAGGCCAACTGGGGATATCATGGGGATCTCACAGGCATCAGCATCCAGGGTATTCAACCAGTTCCTGGTTGTCATGTTACCACATGTTGATGAGCACAAATACTTCCCCTGAATGCAGGAGGAGTTGGCCAGCAATATGCGTCTCTTCCACCTTGTGGCAGACTACCTGGAGGTACTGGGTGCAACAGACTGCATGCACATACACATCAAGACACCAGCCGGTGAGCAGGGCAGGCACTACATAAACCACAAGGGATACCCCTCCATCAACTGCCAGGTCATGTGCAATGTCCAGGGCATTATCATGGATGTGTGTGCTGGCAGCCCTGGAATCTATCACGACTCCCACATCTGGCATGCCTCACAGCTGTATCAGGTATTTGCCAGTGGGGACATCACATATGGACACCTGGTGGGGGATGCTGGCTATGCACTGGAACCGTGGATGATGACTCCCATCAGAAATGCATACACAGCCACGCAAGAACGCTATAATGAGGCACACGCAGAAACCAGAATCATCATAGACTGTGTGTTTGGGATGCTGAAATCATGGTTCCATTGCTTGGACATATCTGGTGGAGCCTTGCAGTAATCTCCAGGCACATGTGCCCACATCTTCATAGTATGTGCCATGCTACACAATATGATCCTGCAGATACAGCTGCAGCAGGGACAGAATGGTGAAGGCCCTCACAGCCCACCACCATTTCCAAGGGCCCCACAGGTACAGAGGGACTTAGACCATGAACACCCTGTGCCAGCCCCAGTAGGCAGACGAAGGCGTGCCCAGTATGCCCATGCCTTGGCAAAGAGGGAATGTATAGCACACACACTGACAGTGTAGGCACTTATGGACTGACACCCTTCTCCACCTGCACACACAGCAAACATGGATGGCACACACACGTGACCACCTGTAAATTGTCATGTATAGGTGGTCTGCTGTGTGCATCCTACATAGGCAGCCCTCAACTATTCTACACACAACTGCAATTGGCACAAGGTAAGTAAATACCTGAACAGTAAATTAAGCTATCAGCATGTGTCCATACTGTATGTATAGGTTCATAGATACATAGGTAGGTACATGCCTAACTGCCCGAGGCCAGTCATAAGCATAGCCAAAAAGTGTCTGCTGTCACCACCCCATTGATTAACTAACTATCCCTCTGTGGAGCAGAGCCAATTGCGGGATCCCCGGAGTGTATCCACTGTTCCCCACCCACTCTGCAAGGATTCCCTGGAGTGTTAGTGAGGGGTTTTGTATAATGTAATCATGGATGTAGTTCCAAATAATGGGGAGCACCCGTGACAGGAATCTGTCACTCCAGCATCTTCCAGTTATGGTTGAGGCAAGGTGTAGCTCATTACAGTGTGTGGCTCACTGTGACATGGATGTCCATAGGTGGAGCATATCCATTACCCTGACTTGGACACTGCTTTGTTGGCCAGCAAATATCATCCCTGAGTAAACGAGATGCCATGGAGTAATACATAAGTTTATGCAGTCTGGCAGCATAGGACACATGTCTGAGTGCATTATCCCTCTATGCGAGGTATGTTCGTGGCCCTTCCAGCTGTCAGATGTGTCTTCTGAGGTACATCCAAAATGGGTTATCATACTCGATGATGCGATTGATGACTGATGAGTAAAGGGGCACAATAACCTAAGTTTGTTTAGATGTGAACCCTTAAGTAATTAGATGGCCTACATAGATGGATGTCCTAACTACTTCTCACATATGACTGTCAAAGGAAAGATCTCTATGTAATGTAGTCCCCACATACCGATTACATCATCTGAATTATACTGTCTGCCACTCATGTGTTAATATGTGTGTGTGTAGTTTCCAAAAATGGAATGACCATGCAGTATGTGGCCTTTAGCTGGAGGCCATCACTCTGACACCCTGTGTTGGTCTATGTGAGGCCCCTTGAAGGACGTATCTGACAGCTGGACTGTCAGCTATGGCTCCCAGTCTGCAGTAATTGCTGAACACAGCCTGCTGTACTCCACCTGTGTTAGCCCGTACCTCTGAGAAGTATACGGCAAACAGTAGGGGTCCCAGGACTGAGTCCTGTGGGACACCAGTTGTGAGTGGTCAAGAGTTGGACCTGGAGGCTGCTAGGCTTACCATGTGGGTTCTGTGTGTAAGCCTGTTGGCAAACCAACCTGTGATGTATGGGTGTATGTACTGGCTGGTGAGTGTAGAAATAATACCTGAGTGGGGAATGGTGTCAAAACCCTTGGCGAGGTCCAAGTAGTATGTTTGAACTACCACAACCCACACCTAAAGTCTAGGTGGCTGTAAGATGTCAAACTGGTTCAGTAGGCATGCTCTGCAATCAAGGTGACCTGGGCTGTGTCAAGTTGTCTGGAGGTTACCATTGTCTATGTTTATGAGTGCCATGAGGATGCGCTCCATAGCCGTGCAGATCAGGCTACTCAGGCCTATGGGGTGGTAGTTACTATGGTCAGTTGTGTCACCACCTTGGTGGAGTGTAATAGCTGTTGCCATGCACCTGTGAATGGCCATGTAGCCTGTGTAGAGGCTGATGGTGAATTGCTAAATTAAGCGGGGGGCCACTTTGTCTTGTAGTGTCTGCAGGATGCAGTCTGGGACACCATCTGCCTCCATTGATGCTCTGTCATGCCATTTGAAAGGGCCATTACCACCTGTATGTCACAGATGTCTGGGATACTGTACATTTTGGGTATTGTTGTGGGCCCAGTAGGGGGTGAAGCTTGCTCCAAATGTATCATCAAGTGTGTTGGTGATATCAGTAGGGTCAGTATATTCAGTGCAATACTGCACCAGCACAGTGCAAATCTGTGTGTTACTGCTTACATCCTTGACATAGCCAAAGAAGCCTTTGTGGTCATATTCTGAATCCATGCCTATTTACCTGTGGATGTCAGCCTTGGATGATTACATGAGTAACATAAGTATCTTGCTAATACTGGTCACGGACATCTGCATGTCTTGGGATTAGCTGTTGTTCTATACTACTTCTGTTGTATAGCCTGTATAATGCAGGGGTTCAGCAGACTGGTGTCCTTGTGTAGGAGTAGCTAGTCCTGGTTTACCATTGATGGCACGACCCATACATCTTTGTATGTGTTTAGAGAGTGCATTCATAATTCAGTCTGTATCTTGAGCAGTGTCATCCTTGAGTGTGGGGGCTGTGAACCCTCCCACCTCTGTCATTAGTACTGTGTATTTAGCTGTAGGACAGGTATTCACTGTGTGTTCCTTGTGTGGGAGATATGGTTGGGAGTAGAAATCATCAGTGAATAGTTCATGGTCAGATCTAAACAGTGACAGGTTTACCTCTGCTGTACTGCACCTGTTGCACATGTCAGTGATTACCACTTCTAGTATGTTTTCACCTCTCGTTAGTCCATCTACCAACTGATGCAGGCCATATGAGGTGATAAATCCCAGGAATTGCTGGGCCTGGAAGTGCATACTCGAGTAGGTTATCCAGTTAAGTGTAGGGTAGCCGACATTGATCAATAAAAGGGTGTCTGGTAGGACTGTCATGTTTACCACTGTCTCCAGATAGTTGTAGTGGTGCTCCTGGGACATGGAGGGTTATCTGTAGCAGCTCATAGTTTGCATTGCAGTCGTGGCTGATGTCAGCTGCAAATGGATGATCACAGAGGTATCATGCTGCCCCACTAACTTGGAGGTGTAGGTATCCTCAATGAATATGGATACATCCCCTCCATGTCTGTGACAGTCCATGTGCAGTGGCTGAAATGTGTGTTATGGGTTGTAGTCTGGTAGTGCCGGTGTGCTCACAGGAGCCTTATACAGGTCCCAGTCACAGAACAGATGTAGATGTTGTCCATGCTGAGGGGTGCTGTGAGTGCATGCATGTTGTGAGTATTACCCATGGTGTTGAGTCACCTAACCCTCATTGGTTCCTCTATTGTGCAGTTCATGGAGGTGAGCTCCACCTCTGAGACCTGCCTAAAAATGACACCATGGGTGCGCCAATAGCCTTGGCCAGCATTCCAAAGCCTTAGGCTGACACATGCAAGTTGGTATGGCATTGTTGCAGGCATGTATCCCATCTGTGCTTGTGTCCCATCTTTCCTGTAGGTAACCTACTGGTAAGCAATACAAAGCCAGAAACCTATACATGTCCACTAGCTTCCAAGATAGGCTTTTGGTGTGATTATGTATCAGTAGTCTATATGTTATTGCTGTACTTAACTGTTGTCTGACTACACGGTGAATGTACACTGTATATTGTGATCAGAAACCTCTGTATAATCACATATGATGTTGGAGATGGCTTGCACTGTAGTGGTTCACAGATAGGTAGCAGGCTATCTGCCCAATGGCATTTAGAAGCATAGCTAGAGTGTGGTGGCTTTACCTGCACCATTGATGAAGTAACTGAGCCTCTGTTAAGCATAGCCAATGAGGTGATTCCAGGCAGAGCTGCTAGAAGCTTTTGAAGACTGCTGTGCTGTAGGGTGATAGGGGCATATAATGATCTCAAAAGGGCATGTTAACATGACAAACCAACAGCATTCAATTTCCCCAACAGGTCTTGCAGCTGTAGAACTGGAGTGGCTCCTCCACACCCTGGCTGTATGTGTCTGGGACACATGATCCCAGGGGTATATATACTGTTGGCCAGTCACACATCAAGGTCTCCCCTGAAGTGTGTCAGTGAGTGGCTATGCCAAATGTAGTTAGGATGTTAATGTATATTCTCCCAATTCATGTGTCATGTCATTATTTCAAGAAGCTCACTTGGTTTGGGTGGCTCCGCCTGTTGTGTAGCCAAGCTTACACATAGGATTCATGGACATAGGAAATAGGGAGAAGGAATGTCAATGTCAATAGTGTAACGGCTACAGCATTTGCATAATGTCTGTGCAGTCCTGGTTCAAATCCCAATAAAGTCAGGGATGATTTACATGTTACATAGTATACCTCAACTGCAGCTTGCATATATAGGTAGTATTCCACAGAATAATAAACATTTGGAACACACAACCGCTGAAATGTGTGTTAATCACCCTTGCACTACCAGTGCCTGCTCTGAGAGGTAAAATTACCACTGCCAGGATTAGAACACACAGCCATGTACACAGTCTTCACAATAACCTACCACTACGCTACCTGAGATGTATCAATGACAGTTGTGTATACTGACAGGTTAAAACACAAAAGGTAGGAATGTGTGGAAATAGGACAAACCGGCATGTACCCAAAGAAAGGTGTATGCTATATATATAATATATATATAAATCAACATATATATATATATATATATATATATATAGAGAGAGAGAGAGAGTGGGAGAGAGAGAGATATGTTGATATATGAGGATATACATATATATGTAGATATATAGATAGGTTAACAACATCTACATAACCATGGAGGTACATATAAATGGGATACCTACCAAATACCTACTGCTTGACATACCGACATGCGTAATCATGAGGCTTAAAGTCCAAAAGACCACAGTACCAAAAAAACAGAAGTGTGAGGTTTCAAATCCCAATGGTAAGGGACATTTAGTCAGTGCTAAAGGTGTTGCGGTTCAGGTAGGTTACTGTGTGTAAGTGTGTTTCTGAGGGCTGTAGTGTGTGTAAGTGTGTGTTCTGAGTCTGGTGTGTGTTCCTGGGGGACTGTAATGTGTGGGTGTGGGTTTGATTTGTATGTCTGTTTGTGCGATCTAGGAGGTAGAATGTTAAAGTAGGGGGGGTGTGGGGGGTGCAGACACCTATATGGGGGTGTAGGGGGGCTTGCCCACCTGCTCATACATAGTGTAGGATGGTTTGTTTGGATGTGGTGGGTAGCAGTATGTCTGTGTGTGCATGTATGTGTTTCATGTTTGTGTTACTTTCGCGAGTTACTGTCACTGTCAGTAATGTGGGGTATGGGAGTCTGGGCCCAATACTGTGGGCGTCGGAATTGTATGGTTTTGGGATTCCATATCCTGTATACAGCGGTTGAAGGGTTCTTACATGAGTAAAACATGGACCATAGCAATCACACATTCCGCCACGACCAACTTTATGAACAAAGGATATGGAGAGTATATGCCTATACACTATTGCAAATATGTGCTATGGACATGAGCCAATGATAGGGTTACCACCTGTCCCACTTTGCGAGGGACAGTCCCTCTTTGGGCGGTTGTGTCCTGACCAAAAATATTAAACGTGGCAAATGTCCTGAGATTATGGGACATAATTATGTCCCATATGTAAAGTAATATTTGCATACAATAATTCTTTCTTTATCTAAAATACCTACATGTTACAAGAAACAGGATATGCAACTAAACTGGTACAAGAATAAGCTTATATTTAGGCAAAAAAGGAAAGTCCTATCCCTTGTACTGACTGTGGGTTTGTGTCAGCCTGTAAAATCTGATGTGTGTCCCAAAAATGTCCCACTATGGCCATTTGAAAATGTGGCAACCCTAGCCAAAGAGGGTCAGTCACCAACACAACTCCAATGACTGCAAATATCGATGACAGAAATACACAGCTTTCATGTAGCAACACTTTATTACATTCTGATGTATTTCCAAAAGGATTCAAGGACTAACATCACCTGCATGCTATACAGGAACCAATTAACAGTGCCTTAATGAATCAGCCTGCAATTACCATAGTATTAGTCCACTAAAGGATAGGTGTTCAAATTGGGAAGAAACCCTCACGCACATATTGATTATGTATAAAAGCAGTTCCCCCCCACCTGCATCTGCTATGTACACCCACCAACATCACCCCCACACCCAAACAAATTACAATACAAACTGTAATAACATCACAAATCATTCACTCACTGTACGACATCTGCAGAAGCCTTAACATACCTTGTCAGAGACACACTAACATGGCCCTATGTGAAATAGTTGGAACAGCTGCTGATGTTACAGGGTTTGTTTGCACTAATCCTGTTTCAGAAGGTTGTGTGTACACCGGGAAGTGTTACCAATTACTGATTAACGGCACAGTATGATACACATGTACAATAAACCAAGGATGTCTGGTGAGCACACTGTAAACCACCTAACAGTTCATGCATAGCCATACAGCCTTGAGCTGTCCAAACATCCTTGCCAGACTGAAACGTGCAGAAGTATCAGGTACAAACAAACCTTGCATAAGTAGCAATGTTCTGAAATATAACAGCTGTACTCACATGAAGAACAACATCTTCTAGCCATTACACACAATCCACGGGAGTCATGAAGCTAATATATCTCTGTCTGTCTCCATATAGCTGTTGAAATACATCAGAAGCAACACATCCAGGCCATCTTCCTCAAAAATAAGGCAAACAGACAATGCCCAAGTGGAGTACTCAATTATACACCACTGTTGCTATGGTATTGGCTAATGGAGTAGCTGCACAGCTGATGTGTATCTAATTAACTACTTTGGACTACTTTGGAACACCAATTGGTGGTCAGGATAGCACATGTTACTGATATTTAACTATAAAAGGATGGCTTATCACACATTCAAACCATCTGTATATACCAGCAGAATGTTACAAAGAAGATTGAAACACAAACTGAAAAGGATTGAATTAACAGTCAACGACACCTCAGGTTACTAATAAGCTATGTAGAACACTCAGTATGTCTGTGTATGTAGTACCTGTTCTGTAATATTTAAAGTGTACGCAATCCATATAGTGGAAACAGTTATCTTGTAGTGATGTATTGTTGAGCATAGTAACGCTTGTAGTATTTGTGTGTACTGCTGTACGTCACAAGGCAAACACCGCATACACCACAAGGGATGCTATATAAGGGCTTTGAACACAAATATTCCTCACCAGCCACTGTCAGTGGCAGGGCTGGTCCAACAAGTATGTGCTATAACAGGGGATAGTATATGTTGATATATTGTAACAGTAGGCATATGTATGGGTGTATTACTGAGAATAACATGTTGAAGGTTGGCCCGCTGTGCAATTATGATTTGCATTGTGGGATATTGTGCCAATAACTGTGTAATGTACAGTATTGTAGGCAGATATGTATTACAAGTTACATAGCATTATTGTTATGTTAGGCAGATATTAGTTATGTCTATTGGCATTTACAATACACAATAACAGGATACATATGACTTGTAGTCACCCAACAGTTTATCAGCATGATAGCAAAGTAAAATGGAAGAGCTAGTTAACTATCCATGCACATAAGACATGTAATAAGTGCAAAGGTAGGCACTAGGCTGTCTGCCCAAGGGTATTTATAAGCCTAGCTAGAGTGTGTTGGCTTCTGTCACCCCCTTAGGTTAGTTCCCTGTGCCTCTGAATGACAGAGCCATTAGTTCCCTGTGCCTCTGACCAGCAGAGCCACTGCAGTAATTCCCAGGGTACATGTCTGTCTCCCATCCACCTGTCAAGGTTTCCCTTGAAGAGTGCTAGTGAGGGGCCCTGCCTGATGTACATTGGAATCATGTTCCAAAGCATGGGGAGTCTCCTGGTCAGGAATATGTCTGTCCAGCACATCCTAGTCATCGTTGTCACTAGGTGTATATCCCTAGAGCATGTGGCTCTCAGAGGCTTCTGTTTAGGTGGAGCATATCCAGCAATACTGGGTTGGACATGGACCTTGTATGTCAAGCAGAGATCACCTGTGAGTATACGATATGCAACCGAGTACATCTGGAGTTTCTTAGGTTGGGCTACATAGGTCATCCGTTTGAGGTCAGTAATCCTCTTGGTGTGATACTGTCATGGTCATCCAAGCTGTTGCAGCTGTCTTGTAATGTACATCCCAAATGGGGTGTTGTATCCTTTAATGGGTCTAATAAGTCATGAGTAGAGAGGCACAATGGCCTCCTTTGTTCTGGATGCAAACCCATTGGAGATTAGGGGGGCCATGTAGAAGGATATTCTAACCACCTTGACATTATGGGTATCAAAGGAGAGATTGCTATCTACTGGGGTTCCCAGATCCCTTATTACCTTTTCTGTATGTAGGGACTAGCACCTATGTGGTAGTCCTTGGGTAATTAGTGATATCCAAAGGGAATGATTATACAATTTTTGGCATTCAGCTTGAGGCCATGATATTGACACCAGGTATCCATCTCAGTGCGACCCTTCCGGAGGGTGTCTGTATCAGTTGGGGAAACAATTATGGCCCCTAGTTTGCAGTCATCTGCAAACCTTTTAGCCAAATCCCTCCTGTGCTTGCCTGTACATCAGAGAAGTATATACCGAACATGAGAGGTCCTAGAACTGAGCCCTGGGGATGCCACTTGCAGCTGGTATACATTAGGACCTAGGGTATGCAACTCCCACTGTGTGGGTTATGTCCATGAGCCACTTTGCAATCCATCACATGACGTAGGGGTTAATTTTCAGGTGGATGGGTATGTCAATAATACCAGAATGGGGAATGGTGTTGAAAGCCTTTGAGAGATCAAGGTAGGCTGTGTGGTCCTGCTTACCCTCATCTAATGCCTTGGTAACTGTCTCTAAGAAATCCACCAGGTTTAGGAGGCATGGTCTGCCCTTAACAAAGCCAATCTGTGAGGGGTCAACGGTTTGGAGGTACCCAATGTCTCTGTGACTGAGATCCATGATGATGTGCTTCATAGCCTTGCAGACCAGGCTAGTCAGGCCTATAGGGCACTAGGTCCTGTGGTCCATTGTGGCGCCACCTTTGTGGAGTGGGATAACTGTTGCTGTGTGCCATTCAGGGGGCACAAAGTCCAATGCAAGGCTATTATTGAACATGGTGCGTAGGTGGGGAGCCAGTACGTTCTGAAGTTCATGTAAAACGAAGCCTGGGATGTTGTCCGGTCCCATGGATGCTGTGATATAGGCTTTAGAGTGTGCAGCTTTTACCTGCAGAGTTGTGATTACAGGGACTCTGCACTCTTCCTGTATAGATATGGGCCCTTTAGGGGGTGAGAGGGGGGAAAGGTAGCACTGAACCTATCTGCCAGGATGTTGGCAATATCAGTTGGTTCTGTAATGTTCGTGCCTTTGTGCTATAACTCAGAGCAGATCTGGGTGTTGACATTGAGATGATTGACATAGCTATAAAATGCTTTGTGGTTGTTGTTGGAATTAGTGCACTTGTGTAAGTGCTTATCGAGTGCATTTGTGTAGGATTCAGCAGTTGTAACTGTATTGTCCATCTGCATGGGTGTCATGAAGTTCACCACATCTGTCTTAAGATGCATGAAGTTGGCTTTGTAGACATATTGTACTGTGGTTCCCTTAATGGGGGGTGGGGGCGGGATGTGGATATCAAGGGTGTTCAGCTTATGGTTGGATCGGACCAACAAGTAGTTGGCTTCAGATGTGGAACACCGGTCACTCATGTTGGTAATGCCTAGGTCTAGGATATTGTTGCCCCTGGTGGGTGTGTGGATAAGTTGATCCAGGGCATTGGTGTTTATGAATTCCAGAAAGCATTGAGCTAATGAGTTGGTACACAAGTAATCTTCCCAGTTAATGGTGACAGATTCAGTGAGACTATGTGATGAGTGTGGTGTGGTGTGAATGTTTACCTTCTCCGCATCACTGTCAGGGTCAGTCTTGGTTGGAGAAAGTTTTACCTCCAGTTTGGCTAGATAAGTGCATCTCTCACAGGTTATAGTGTTGGGTGATAGGTGGAGAGGGTTGTCTGTGTACATGAGGCAATGTCTACATTGCCTCAAGATGTCCAGATTCATCAGACAGACAGGAGAGAACACTGGCAGTTGACACATGGACATGCCTGAATATAAAACTAATTTCCCCTAGATAAGTGAAAAAAGTGAGTACAAGAGCTATTTTACTCTAAGCAAGTGAGAAAAGTATGTACAAAACCTGTTTACCTCTAGGTAATGAGTAAGATTGAGTGCTATAGTAATTAGTAGCTTACGTAGTGCTTACAAGTTCTGAACAAGTGCTGAGCATGAATAAGCGATCCAGATAGGGTCTTTGATAACATAAACAAGCTGTCCCCCCAACAGATACAAAATCATATATCTATGTACACCACAGAGCCCATGTACACACAACAATGCAGGTACAAGCTGCACTCTGGCTGCATGGGACCTGTCCACATCCCAGGTTGTATCATACACATATGGCAAAACAAGTTGCTCTCCACGTACACATCATGTAAAACATAGCTTCATGTCAGGCTGTGTACACACTGTATGGAGCACACCAACACATATCACAACCCACAAAGGGGTAGACACCACTGATAATGGGAAGTACTGCACTACTACCCTGCTGAGTCTGGTCTGAAAGGCCATGAACCTTGATCAAATTATTTGATGTCAGCAGTACAGATGTAGATGACAGTAAGGTTGATTTCACACTGCATATCATAACCTTGCCAGGTCATAGAACATCATCACCCATACTGTGTTTCACCTACACTCAGTATACTAGATGTACATTCCTATGTCACAGGAGTGTTTTGCAATGGGACTGCTGGCAGAACCAACACTACAGAAGGTGTCTGAATAATACATGCACATCACACCAGTGCCAGCTACAGTAAGACAGGGTTAATTAATTGTATGCCCCTTCATTGTACCTACATATACCACACAGATTAACACAAAAGGAATCTGCCTATTGAAGTATGCGAATGACTATGACCTAGGAACAATAGCTGACTCAGAGTGTTTTGGACAACATACAGAAAGGGCTTTGTGGGTGAAGTGGGTGACATATGGCCACAATCTGACAGCTACATATTTCATTGTCACCCCTATGTTAATAATCCTGTACCCATGAACTACCACCTAGGCAGTGGTCAACATAATGGACACTGTGTGTAAGGCATGCAGCTGGGCAGTTGTCTTTCTTGTGATAGTTACCACACCTGCCAGGTAGTCGTATGTGGCAACCCTAATCATGACAGGGTGCCATCCATGAATATAGAGATCATTGTCCAGCCATACACAACACTCAAGTGACCCATATCAGATCACATATTTCCTTTAAGGGGTATTGGCCATGTTCAGATGGCCTACACTAGCCTTCCCATTCCCCATCTCCACTATGTAGCCTGATGAATATCCTGAATATATCCATGTCCAACCCAGTGATGTTGGACATGCTACATGTACACATCCTGATCTCAGACACATACGTCATGAACATCCACCTTCCTAGTACTAAGATCACCACATGCTGGACAGATCCTTGTCCCATACACTTTACATAGTCCTGCCATACTATGCATTCCTGTCCAGCAAAGCTGCACATCGCCCCCCTCTCAGACATGGTGTGATGACCGCATGGTAAAGGTATCATTAACCCTGTGGATCAGTTATGTGGCACTGCTCCACTTGGCCCCAAAGACCCACCTGTCAGCTACAGCTAGGTAAGCTTTCATCCTAGATTCATACATGGCCCAGGGCATATAGCCTACTAGTTGACTTTGACTGTACATGCTATAGTTGATATCCATCCCTGCAAATACCATCTGGCTAGCCAGTGTCCCATTTGTATCACATGTGCAACACAGGTGATACATGGAATGATGTTGAATTGCTTTACAGTGCCGTGTAGATGTATATGGCAGAACACATACATGTAAAACCTTCCGTGAGCAAGTCTGCAGTGTCACAGGTCATGTCCATTAAGGCAGTGTAAGTCTTTATATGTGACATATACACAGCATCAAGGTCGACTGCATTAATGTGGCACATCCAGCCATGTGCTGATAGGTAGGAACACCAGTACAGGCAAACAGACATGCCCACATCAAGACAGCATCCACATGGAGTATGAGCAATGTAATCAGGTGACGCACACACATATATGGTGATAATATCCACTCACCATTGAATATCACATGTGTGTGACACAAACATGTCAGTGGTGTCAGTGTCATGTAGAATTGCAAAGACAACTATTTAATCGTAATAAATGTGATATGCATGTATGTTCAGCTGTAGCTCTGTATGTCTCTGTGAGTTACTGTGACCTGTCTCCATCATTATGTCTTCCAGGTATGCCACGTGCAAGGCTACCCCCTTATACCCGCTTGGAGGATGAGGCCCTCATCCCATATATACATGACAATCATGATATCCTGTTCAGCCATGTGCCACAGGATGCACAGAAGCGGGATGCCCTGTGGATGGAACTTTGCAGGATGGTTAATGATGGGGGTGGCCACAAGCGCACATACCCGCAGGAACACAGTACATACCTCATTAGACAGGTGAAACAGCGTGCAAATGCAATTGAGAGGGAACAAGGTGCAACAGGTGGTGGACCACCAACCCAGCCCCCCAGTCACACATACCGAGGAGCTACTGGCCAAACTGGGGACACCTGCACAACAACATCCACAAACCTTAGCCGATATTGTGGAGGTGGGTGTCTCTCAACCACCGAGCCTGGAGTGGCTTGGTAAGTCACTACTGCACCTATAACAACTATATTCCATATAGTTGCATGTGTCACTGTACAATATGTAATGTAGCATCATGTATACACACATGCCGCATACTATAGTATGCTACTCTGTGTATGCACACATGTGCATACACCATAGTATAGTCTAATGTACCGGTGTATGTGTTAACATGCACTTTGCACCCTGTAGCTATCATACAGGCATGGATAATGCTCATACTGCTGTGTTACTCCTATTTAGGTACCTCTGGCATTCCGCTGCGACAGCAACCCGTTGCAGGTGAGACTGTTGTTATTTATCAGGCATCATAATGCACAGATCTATCTGCCATGTGGCCATTTATCACATGTACACATAATGTATGGCCCTGTCACAATATACAGGTCGGACCTGCAATGCATCACAATGGCTACCCATGTGCAACACTTGCAAACTATGTGAATCACCAACATGAATCCTCACAAATTGTCATTGCCAGATGTGAGGGCAGCTGTGTATACAATGGTGGACGTGCTGTTCACTGTAGGGACATGTACTACAGATCAGAACTACACATGTGGGGAATACAAACAGTACTACACAGTGAGCTGGAGTATGGCCAGCCCACAGGATTCACTGGTATGGATCATAGCCCTGCTATGAATGTCACACAATGTGATGTGTTATCTTGACATGTCCATGACATCTAGTGGCCTAGCTGCAACACTACCTAACTATCCTGAAAAACATATCCCACATACCAAGCATACCACCCTTTGTCTGTATAACCCTGTCGTCAGTGGAGCATAGGACATCTATGGGTGTATGTCATATGGGACAATGCAGACATGTGAAATAGATGCCCGTCACAATAATTTGGCCAACACATGTACACACATGGCCATGGAGGATGGCCAGAGACATGAAGCAACACACATAGTAGACATGATGTGCTTGTGTGTACACCCTGTTGTACAATGGCTACACATGGTCCAACTATGGCCTTTGTGTAATGGTTATATTGCAGATGTGGAATACTATACATCCTCCAGGCCTGTGCACATCTTGTGTAGGCATGACATCAATCCACCACATAAGATGTGTTGAACATCTTGAGTGTGTCACGACATGACAGCAGTCACCTGTACAGTATCCACATCAGCCCACAGATACAGTACATTCCCCTTGCTGGTGTCAGATATCAATGTCATCCTTGCTCCTCATGTGTGTGTGTGTGTGTGTGTGTGTGTGTGTGTGTGTGTGTGTGTGTGTGTGTGGTACACAGATGTCATGTGGGACATGGTGTACCGACGAGTTCGCCATGTCTGGCCATAGTTGCCAGGCAGCAGCAATATGGTTGCAGATGTGCAGGGGTGTCATCCATATACCCTTCAGTGACCTGTGTCACACATTCCACATCATGGTTTAATGTGTATACACCTCAGTGACGTGGGGTCACATTCCACGGTATATATGTATTGTATCTGAACACAGTCGTGGCTATGAACTGTGTCTGTAACTCACACTGTATAGCAATAGAGATGCCTCATGATTCCCTACAATGGCCATGCACATCAGCTAAATGTGCAGTATATCTGTAGGGCAGACAGACAACACTGCATTGGGATACAATTACCCCACTGTATATTTGACAGAACACCGTTGTGTTAAACATGTATGCATGTCATTGCACACATCAGCAGATCACATATCATACTACATGTGATTGTCAAGGTCATATGCCACACATCAGGCAGGTGTACTGTTAACCTGTGCTAGTCTACATGGTGTAACACAGGGATGTATGCTAACTACTACTATGATTGTGTAATTTGTATGCCTTCTGCTATGACACATGCATGTGGTTGTGTGCAACCCAGGGATGTATAATAACTGCCACTATTATCGTCTGGGCTGCATGCCATCTGCTGTATCACATGCATGTTGCATGCCTTCTGTCATATCACATGCATGTTGGGTGCCATAGCGTGTGTGTGTGTGTGTGTGTGTGTGTGTGTGTGTGTGTGTGTGTGTGTGTGTGTGTGTGCCTGTGTCTGTTGTATAGATTGTAATGTGCAATTCTTGACTGCCCCTCACAGGTGATGTAAGTGCGTTGCCCTCCTGCAGTCCATCTGATGTTAGTGTCCCCACAGTCTCTAGCAGTGATGATGAACGTATGATTGAGGCACAGGCATGGTTGTCAGAGGCTGAATCTGTGCCATTAGTTGCCATTCCACCTATATCCCCCTCATCCCCACACAAAGATGACATGCCTACACATACCCCGTCACCAGTGGCCATAGAGGAAGGACAGTTGGTGTGTGTTAGCTTGGAACAGGAAAGCGTGGGGGCTATGGAAGGTGTGCCTGCACACCATGATGTCAGCCAACTGACTGGTGATGCCCCACACAGGCACGTGGCCAGTGCTGCTCGTAGGAGGACCTCTGGCCAACATGCCCCTGCAAGACAGAGAGCAGCAGCTGGTGTCACAAGATGCATGTTTCAGGCTGTAATGGAGGCACAGGCATGTGCTGAATGGCACAACAGAGAAGATCAGAGGCTTCAGAGGGCTGCTGTCCGTTCTATAAACAACAACATCCAGGCAATGGTAAATGCTCAACAACAGATTGCTGAAGCTTTGGTTAGACGGTTACATGACATGGTTGGAGTCCTTGACCATGGCATGACAATCCGCGAGCGTGAGCTGTCTGTGTTGGAACATCTGGTAGGAGTGAGACGTTGGGTACATGGACGTAGGCCTGCTACATCACTTATTTCAGGTCTACGTGAATGAGCTACCTCACATGTCTGCTCCCATAGTGGCGGTAGCAGCAGCAGTGCAGCTGGTGCTGTGCTGTTCACACCACGGCACAGCAAGCCACATACACGTGGCCCAGGACAGTCCCAACAGGGACATGGTTCCAGTGGACAAGTGTCACCAGACAGTACCCAATCTGCACCTCTGTCTGGTAGTGCCCATGCAACCCCTGGCAGGCACAGGTCACATGTCCGTGGCCGGACACCGTGAACTGCAAAACCTGGCCTGTACAGTCCGCAGCTGTCAATAATACCACTGTGTAGGCCAGACATATGCCAGAACTTTGTGCATACATACACTCACACACCGGAATCAAATGTAGGGCACCGCAACACAAATGTGCATAACATCCACACACGCCCAATTAGATCAAAGGCCCTAACTCACACACATGATGTCATCAAATGGTGCAACCTAGGCCTCTGGCAAACATTATCACCCTGTGCATATGATGATGCCTGTGCCACATCCCTGACATCCACACCATCGGTGCAGGGACATGCTCATATAGTCTGATGCACAGGGTGAACAGACTAGGAAGATAAGTTTAGTTTACAAGTGTTGAGTACTGTTGGCAGGCAGCAGACATACCATGTACTACAGGTATACAATGCATTTCGTACTGTTAACAGTATGTGTCTCGTGTAACAACAATAACTGCTTGTTGGTCATAATGTTCTGCTTTCCTCCTTCAGGTCTAATTGCACGTGCCGGCGGATGTCAGTGTTTGTAGTTAGTGTCACATATGTCAATGTGGACTACTCACAGGTTTGTATGAATATACCAGCATGCACTGTGTAGCTGCCACATAACAGTGAGAATGTACCACGTTCCAAACACGTCTAATGATACAAAAGCATGATAGATGTGTATTAAGCTACTGTGGCTACAGACGTGACATCCATACTGGGTGACATCACAGGTACAGTTACATGGACTGGTGAAGTAAGAGAGCGGTCTAGCTGATTACAAGGGTAGAGGCCAGTGGGAAGTGTGATGCCTCATTGGGAAGCAGTAATACACATTCCCATGACAGGATGCCAACACATAACTGCACCCACACACTCAGGTATTGACACACATGTATTCAGTGACACAGTAACACACCCACACACTCACGGATTCACCGACACAGTAACACACACTCACACACAGTTGCTACTGTTGAGGTGAGGACCCCTGCCTATGTGCAAATCATCATACAGTACAGTGCACCTACATAACGTGCCACAGAGAATACACATGTACAGATAGTCAGTATAGCCTAAGATCAGGGACATCAACACGGATAGTAGATTGCATCGCCTGGATGGGGGAAGGGGTCTTATCAGTTCAGTATGGTAACATACAGCCTCACTCCAGGGACCAGACAGCCATACACACACACACACACACACACACACACACACACACACACACACACACACACACACACACACACACGTTGTGGGATTCACTATTGAATACACCTATGTCATGCACATACAGATACCTCACATGTGTGAGATACACGCCCCTACCTATGTCCTGCTTTCTACATTGCAGTCTGTACAGATGTCTACACTAGTGTACAGAAGAGTGAGTAACAATTGAGATGTATTCCCCACCATACCTGACATATATGGACACACATAGTGCCTTTTTTAGGCAAGGCTCAAAAGACAAACCCACCTCCATAGGTATCACAAGGGATAAGAAACTAAGAGTAATGCTACTCAATGCCAGAAGTCTAAACCTCAAGATGCACACACTCGAAGCTCTCATTAGCATGGAGAACATCAATATCTGTGCAGTAACAAAAACCTGGTTCAAGGCTCCCAAGAGCACCCCAGCACTACCAGGTTATACCTCATACCATGTTTTTCGGCTCCAAAACTTGGACCGAACCACAAAAGGAGGGGATTATCAATATTTGTCAAAGATACCCACACCTCCAGGTTGGTGGCACAGCACGAAGCATCAGAGACTATCCATGTGCAACTGACAGTGGGTAAAACTGCCTTCCAGTTTATAGCCTGCTACAGACCACCCTCCCAAATGCAGGAACCCCACTCGGCCTTCCTGAGAACACTGGAAAATATTGAAGGTCTCTCCAAACACCATTATATTGGGAGACTTCAACTACCCTAACATAGACTGGGAGCATTACTTTAGCTCCCACACCCTAGCCCGAAGGTTCGTAGAATTTATAAACTCAAATGCTATGGAACAACTTGTTGCCACTCCCACAAGAGGGGAAAACATACTGGACCTGATCATCACCAACATGGGGACTCTATGCTCCAGACCAGAAGTGTATCCCTCACTGGTAAGATCAGACCATAAACTAATCTCACTAGATATTCACATCCCATCCCCAGCCCCTGCCCAGAAAACCCCTTTGAAAAACTTCTGTAAAGCAAATTTCACACTCCTCAAAACCGAGGTGGAATCCTTCAACCCCCCCCCCCCTGGGCCTGTGGAAAATATGGCCCAGACCGCAGAATCCTTTATAAACGCATTCTATAAACATCTTCAGGAATGCATGCAATCCCAAATAAAACCAAGACCCAATCCTCCAAAGTTAGGTCCCCAGCCATAAACAAACTATACGATAGAAGGAGGAAGCTACTACATGATAGAGCAAAATCCCAAAAAGGGAAGGCATCTCTGATCAGTATTAGCAAAAAACTACGGGCACTCATAAAATCATCTAAGGCCAGCTTCGAGAGAAAAATTGCACAGGACACTAAGGATAATCACAAGGCTTTCTTTAGTTATGTTAGGAACCTGGGTGGGAATTCCCAGATATGCTCAGAATTAGTCCAAAATGACATAAAATACACCAATCCCACAGACTTTGCCAACATCCTAGCTGACAGGTTCAGCGCAAACATCTCCCCCCCTTCCCCACCAAAAGGGCAAATATCTATCCCAGCAGAGTGCTGCCCCCCTGACATCTCAGATGCTCAGGTAAGAGCCGCTCTCCAAAGCAAAAACACAGCATCAATGGGACCAGACAGTGTCCCGGGCTGTGTCCTACATGAACTCCAAGAAGAACTAAACCCAAACATAAAACTACTGTTCAATCTCAGCCTTACTACAGGATATGTACCCAAAGAGTGGCGTACAGCAACAGTGGTCCCTCTCCACAAAGGTGGTGCCTCAACGGATCCTGGAAACTATCGCCCCATAAGCCTGACTAGCTTGGTCTGCAAAGCTATGGAAAGGATCATCATGGACCTCATAAATAAAGATATTGAGCACCTACAGACACTGGATCCTACCCAGTTCGGCTTTGTTAAGGGCAGATCCTGCCTATTAAACCTGGTTGATTTCTTTGAAACAGTCACCAAGGCCATTGACGAGGGGAAGGTTGTCCACACAGCCTACCTGGACCTTGCAAAAGCCTTCAATACAATACCCCATTCGGGCATTATAGATAAGCTCACCAGCTTAAATATAACCCCATATGTCACTAGATGGGTTTCAAACTGGCTCAAGGAAATAACCCACATGGTTAGAATTGCTGGAGCCATGTCAGACTCCAAACCAGTTACAAGTGGCATCCCACAAGGCTCAGTCCTGGGACCTCTCTTGTTTGGTATATATTTCTCAGAGGTACAGGCTAACATGGAAGGACTGTGGCTGACCAAGTTCGCAGATGACTGCAAACTGGGTGCCATAATCAACACTCCAGCCGACACAAGCATCCTACAAAAGGGCCTCATAGAAACAGACAACTGGTGCCAGAGCCATGGCCTCAAGCTAAATGCCAAAAGTGTATAGTCATCCCTTTGGCAAAACAAAGTGCCCACAAATTACCACATAGGTGGTAATCCATTAAATCTGGAAGAAGTAATTAGGGCTTGGGACCCAAGTTGATAGCAATCTCATTTGACAACCACGTGGCCAAAGTGGTTAGAAAAACATTTTATATAGCAAACCTAGTCATGAAGGGATTCACATCTAGATCAGGGGAGGTCATCGTGCCTCTTTACTCATCCCTCATCAGGCCCATAATTGAGTACAATGCCCCTTTTGGGATGTACCTTATCAGACACCTGCAGCAACTGGAAAGACCCCAAAAGTACCTCACCAAGAGGATCAAAGGGCTCAAACAGGTGCCATATGCTGCCCGGTTAAAGAAACTCCAGCTCTACTCAGTGGCATACCACCTGCTCAGAGGCGATCTGTGCCTGACATATAAAGCCATGTCCAACCCAGAATTAATGGACATGCTGCACCTCAGAAAATCCAAATCCCATCGAGCTATGTGCTCGAGAGACTTGAACCTCAGCACTGAAATAAATAGGACATGCTGGAGGGACAGATTCATAACCCAGAGGCTCCCTTCACTCTGGAATAAAATCCCAGTCCAGGTTAGGCAGAGTCCCTCATTGACTGTCTTCAAGAGGAATCTTTATGAGTGGATGGGAGATAGTAGGTTTACCCCGGGTATCACTTCTGTGTCACTGTTAGACAGAGGCACAGTATACTAACCTCGAAAAAGGGCATAGCAAAATTCATTTAAAATGGGTGGCGAAAGCCAAACACACTCTGGTTAGGCTTATAAATGCCTTAGGGCAGATAGCCTAGTATGAACCTATGAACACACGCAACCACACATGCCAGTACTGTGAATCAAACACCTGCCTAGATCATGATATGTATGACAGACTTACAGCAGTATTGCACACATTACAAAGTGTACTGACGCTTCCTGTGGCAGCAGTGCTGATATATGCACACGGGAGGTCTTAACTGTTACAGGTGTCAAGTGATTTACCTTCAGTGTCACCCTGACCGCTGTCTATGTTGTGTGTTATGTCCTTCAATTACAAAACCATTGCTTACCAGTTACACAGGTTATTGTAGGACCGCTTGTGACACAGCTGTGAGCTGTCCTCAGCAAACATCCATCTGCAAAGATGCCCCACCACTTAGTTATTTCCACACATCTGTCCATACCTGACGTACATCTTTCCATACATTCAGCATATCACCATATACAGTTGGCAATTTTGAGGCTGCATTTTAACTGCATGATATACTAAGATACATGTCAACTACATACATCAGCAACTGCACACGCATGGTATCTGAACACACACCACTACATGTACATTTGTGTAGGTCCTACAATCCAGTCATTTGGGCATGTTTGTAGGCATTGCAATTGGTGGACATGTGTAATGACATACATGACATATGGACTGTTGTATGATATGATAGGTGTAATGGGTGACCGGTACAGAGGGAATGTTACCTCTGTCAACATTGATATCACACCTTATGTGCTGTTAGAATTCAGCAGCCATGGACCTACATTCCATGTGCATGTGTGTAATGGCTGTAGACACCTGTCTGCACAAAGGACAACAACAGCTATGCTATTTACATGTATGTTTTGTGTGTGTGGCATGTACATATCCAGGGCAAGTACATGTATGTCATATCCAAACATGAGGGTGTGTACTGGTGTACAGCAACAGTCATCTGCTAATGCTGTAAATAACCAAGGGCCCCTGATATGTGTACAGCTGACCTGGTTACAGACAGTGGTATCATTGCATTGCATAATACATGATGCAACTGTGTCAGTACATGGGTACTCTCTACAGTTGATGTAGAGCTTGGTACAGTCCACTGGTCAAGGGAGTAATGGTGGTGTACTCTTATATGTCCTACAACATGTATGGATGTGTGTTGGTGGTCCGAGGGCATGGTGGTGTCTGAGGTTTGCATCCTAGAATGCAGCATTTGACACTGTGTCCTGCACCTGACTCATTTGTGATGCCTTTCGTGGGGGTACCGGTCAGTACATGTGAGTGGCCTCTATGAATGTGGGGACACCACCACCTGGAGCGGTCTGTACCTGTGTTATGGCCCACATGTCTGGTTCTGAGGTATATGGTGGTAGTGCTATTCTGTACTACAGAGCCTTCAGCCAGGTGTTCCTCACTGTACAGATGTCAGTACTCCCCATTGTTGGATCTACAGTGAGCAGCTGTGATTATGGATGTGACACATCTAGCACTGGTTAGCATAAGCATACAATGCAGTTGTCCTCTAGGTGTCAGGGTGTTATCCTGTGTTTAGGACATTTGCCTTGGAATGGCACTATATGGGCAAATGCGACTTGGGTATTATCCCCACTCCCTTGAATCATGGATTCATGTGATATGTGTCAAAGGCCTGTCTACTGACGTCATGTCATCCCAGAATGACAAACACTGGGCAACCTCGTACTTACAGCAGGACATTGGCTCATTGTGTTGGTCAAAAAGTTGCACTCCTAGCAAGGCTCATTGTGTTGGTCAAGCAGTTTCCATTCCTAGCAAGACATCACTGCATGTGGTGGTATTGTGCTTGGTATAGGATGGTACATCTAAGGGGATGGACAGCAGCAGACGTTGTGTAAAAGACCAGTGTCAGATATATGTAGAACTGCATTCCTTCTAACAATGACAACTACTAACACCAGAGCCCATTACAATGTGTTCTTTATGTCTAACTGTAATAGCATGTTCACTGTCGCCTTCCGTGTTTAGAATCAGAGTGCATCCAAGACAGCCCTGTGCTACTAAGTGTATGAGCATGCCCAGTATAACCTTGTGCAGATGGACACATGGTGCATTCCGAACAGCCCTGTGCTACTAAGTGTGTGAGCATGCCCAGTGACATCTTGTGTCAGTTATGTGCCTCTGTGTATGGGCATGGCCATTGTAACCTTGTATAGTGATAGTAGTCGTCCATTCCACAGATGGGCATACTCCAGGTCAGGATGGATTCCTACTTTAAAACAGAGGTTCACAGGTATGTACATCTTAACTGCCAGTATCCCTGTTGATGTCTATATTCCTAGAAGGTGATAATGACAGCCTTGACATGTGTAGTCTGTGTGGCGCAACTCGTAAGTATGTAGTATTGTAATAGTGATCTTTAGATAGGCAGGTGTTCCATTCCCACCACTGGTGTGTGTGTGTGTGTGTGTGTGTGTGTGTGTGTGTGTGTGTGTGTTTGTCCCCATCTGCCTGAGGACTGAATAATGCTTTTAGACTGCTCACATTCCATACCATTCCTATACCCACCTTTGGCAAGGCTGATGATGTCACCCACCTAGAAATACACCTCTGGGAGTACTATAACTCAGTAATCTGGGTAGTGCGTTCTGTAACTGCGTAATGCTGTAGTGTGCTAAAGTACTTAGGTCGGTGTTCTAATCCCAGACATGCCAAGTGTGTGTGTGTTTGCCTGCATGAGACAAGTACAGTGCTTTGTAGAGTATGCACTGTCTGTACAAATCACATGACCACCTTTGTCATTCCTGCTGTTGTCACCCACCTAGGTATACACCTATAGGCATGCTGCAAACCAGTATTCACCTTAGTGCATTCCCTAAAAGTGTATTGCTGCAGTGTGATATGGTAGGTAGGGGTTTGTATACAGGACATGGCAAGTGTGTGTTTGTCTGCCATAGCCTGTGTAGAGGTGGCTGTGAGTGTCTTACCATTGGATATGTTGAGGAGCGGATTTTGTAGTTTTCCTATATGGTGTCCATCTTATGACACATTGGCCACCTCCGGAGGAGTACAGCTGTCAGTCAGCCATGGGACTGTGTTGGCAAGCCATACCCCTACATCTGGTAAAAGGCTTGGTGAACAAAGTATGCAACCCTACTAGTACCCAGTATATGTCCAGCACCCATGTGCCATGCACAGACAAACTTGCCTAGGATATCCCGCTATGTTGCTAGTACCATGCACATTGATGACAGATAGTAGGCATGGTGTGAATGCAGTGGCCTGCAGAGGACATGGCACCCTGTACAGCGGTACAATAGGCACATATATGCGGACATTGTGCCTTCACTATGTTCCACACTGGATGCCTGCAATATATGTGGTGCCATCAAATGTGATCCACAGAGGCCATACAATGTGCCCTGTATGGACCCATGCCACTAACACCACAGAATACCTGTATCATACTATCAATGCAGGTGCAGGGTTGACCTGCTCACTATAAGCAGGTTTCACCACACCAGGCCAGTATTGGCATATCAGGGGATAACAGGCTGTGTACACAACATGTGCCTGCCAAACCAGGTACACCTGTACATGTCACTGTACAGTATCGTGGGACATGCACATCCCAGGCAATGTCCATGTGAAGGACTATCAAACACAGACATGGCATGCATTGCAAAGCTATGGCCATACACATTGGTAATCAGGATGTCAGGGCAGATCATGCAGTACCCATCTGTGTGGGACATTGCAGACACTACACCCCTGCACTGCACACCATTGTCTGGTGACACAATGCCAAGGATTACCCGTCACCCAGCCTTGTACAGCCATCTTGCACAGCCAACCACTACACACCCATGAAGCAATGCATACATGCATGCCAGTACTGACACCTTGTGTCTGGGTGTGGGTTATGATGCTCCCAACCACACTCACTCCCAGTATATCCCTCGTTGGCATACCAACAGATGTCAAACACTTTCGCATGCCCTAGCCCATAGAACCTACAGATATCCCCTGTGATGCATGTAGTCCTGTGCATTACTGCAGTGTGGCAAGCTAAGTAGTTAGGTTGTGTATTTGTGGCCCTGGCAAACAGTGTCAATGCGTGCCCATTAGAGAGTGTGGTTGTGGTGACAATGGCATCCGTTCACATGGACAGCCATGTGTGCCACACCTAATGTATGTCTACTATATCTCTGTTGCAGATGTCACTCACCTACACACATATATGTTCTTACAGCACAGCAACATGTCGCCTTTGTGGCACATGTAGTAACGTCATGCACATGTAATAGTAATGAGTAGTCAGTCAGGGGTTTGACCCCTGTACTGTTAGGCGTGTGGCAGACGATGCTTTGGGTAAGTCTCCAAGCCCTTCCCTTATGTACTTTGCCTGTCCGACCCACACACTCTCTGGTGGATGTGAACGAGTACACCTGGCCAGCAGCAGCATGTGTATTGTAAGTGATGGACATGGTCAGGTGATGGCCTCTGCACCTATTGCAGTCCTCCCCTAGCTGATTGCACGTAGAACAGCTGTGGTGGTGTCCCCATAGCCATTTGCATGATAAACACAGTACACTATCTAGGGAAAACATGTTGGTATTTGGCCATGACAGTTGCTGTGAGTGGTACCTGGATGTAGTGTTCCGACACGGCATCACAGATGATATTTGGATGTACCTCAAACATTATACACAGTGGAAAATAGCCTAAAGACAGGAGGGTGATGTGCCACACATGACTACAGCATGTAAGTGTAGCTATGCTGAATTGAGACTACTGCCTGTTTAACATGTGTGTGGTAATGGCTATTCTGCATGTTTTAATACAGACATAGTACTCTGTTCATGAGGGACCCCCATCTGTAGGGCCATCTGAACTGGTCGGTGTGTGCAACCATTTGTTTACTATGTTACACACATCTGTGCACAGCAGAAGCATAGTGTGAGGATTGCAGACAGTATATGATGATAGGGATGTGTTACTGCCATTGCACCCCTGACTGGACATGTGTCACATGAAACAGTGGTATGACAGACACTGTCTGGGGTTCCCAGTGACAAGCCAATAATGGGCAACTGTTCATAGCTTCAGTCACACGTCTACTACACATTGTATAGATGCCAAAGTAGTAAAAACGAGGATTCCAACCACTGTAGCCACCAATAACAGAAAATAAACAGGCTGGAAGGAAGCACTCAGGTTCACAGTTTTTTCAAGGTTTAATGGCACAAAATTATAGATGAGCAAAACACCAAAACGCTGATAACACTCCAAATACATTTTCGTTCACAAGAACTTCATCAGAATAATAAATTACATAATAAAGGCTCATTAAATAGTTCCCCCAATCAAAAAATGACCAATAAAATAACAGAAAACAATTTAAAAAGACATTTAAAATTCCAAGTGCTGCCACCTGGTGTCAGAACATACTAATTGCATCCTAAAAACAATAGTAAAAAATATATGTGAAAAACATACATACAATCACATATATAATACTTGGAATTTTAAATGTCTTTTTAAATTGTATTCTATTATTTTATTGGTCATTTTTTGATTGGGGGAGCTATTTAATGGGCCTTTGTTATGTAATTTATTATTCTGATAAAGTTATTGAGAACGAAAACATATTTGGAGTGTTATCAGCATTTTGGTGTTTTGCTCATCTATCATTTGGTGCCATTAAACCTTGAAGAAACTGTGAACCTGAGTGCTTCCTTCCAGCACATTGTACAGATGGCATGTAGTAAATATGCATGTGTTGTGCTCCCTCTGCAAGTGTATACCATCTGTTGTGTTGGGTTGATGGTGATATCTATGCATGCTGTTATAGGTAATCCTGTATGCTGTTGTCTATCACTAAGCCATATGTGGGTTTAAACTGCAACACCATAGGCTGAATGGGTTGGGAGGTCCCGGCTGAACCTCCTGTCCCACTTCAGCTGACCATGGCACCGGGCACTAGCACATCTGGGCCCAGCCTTGGACATCAACCTCTGTTGGCTCTGCACCTCCTTCTAGTGGTACCACAACTGAAGATGGAGCATGTCCCCCCTGGGAGCATGACCAGACAGGTACATGTCTGCTGTCATGCGGTCCCAGACATGTTGCGTTGGGGGCTCACTAAGGGGTTCCAAAGCCAGATACGCAAGCTCAAGGGTGGAGTGTCACATTTACAGGATGATGCTGCCCCTCCTGGACAGCCCCCAGCACTGTCTCCTTTGCAGCTGTTTAGGTGCAGTGGTGGTTGCCCATGGCTGGGGACCTCCGTCCCACTGTTGCCATGGGCTTGTGAATGCTGAACACCCATCCCCATCCAGGGTATATCCCCCCACATGTGTCATATACCAACCCTGTATGCTGTCTTTTCTGTGATCCTACCCTACCTATCCTCCACAGCCATACCTACACTCCTTCCCCTACATCCGACCCTCACCTATGGAAACATAAGGCCAATCAGCTCCTAGGACAACATCTGCCCTATATATAGCTGTCCATTTCACACATGTGCCCACTGGACACATGTAACCCTTGTAATATGCATCACAACATACTCCTGTTATCCTCATCATTGTCCCTCAGGTGCATGATCCTGGTATGCACATCACTCCTAAAAGGTCCAGGTACACATGATGAGGACATCCCCATTGTACACACAACACTACCGGTCCCTCTATGGTTACCCCATTTACCTTTATCATAATGATGATGTTGCACACAGCACCTTGCAAGACTACTGTCACACATAATGATAGGACAGGTACTGTTGTGTTAATGTACATTACATGCATAGAGTGATGTATACGACCAATGTACAACTATTTGCATGTATGAATGACACATGTCTGTCTGAGGGAGTCTTGAGATCACATAGAACAACACCACTACATAATACAGACGTTGCTGTTTTTTCCCGTTTCATTCATTTGTAATGCTTTGTTGCCACATGGTATGTTCCTGATATATCTCTATATATGTATGTACCTATATGCTGGACATAAACACTCACATATACATCTAAATGATGGGATACATTCCTATACTGTTGAATGACTGCACTGTATGATATGTTTGTGGCACTGTCCATTGTCTGTATATCTGCCATGGCGTATTGGTAATTCACATTAGCTGTGTGTGCAGAGTCCTGGTTCCGACCTTTGCTGAGGACTTTTACTTGGTTGCAGGGTAGAACAAGGCCATTGGATACGGAGGGAGTAAGGCACATTAAAGCAGTTGGGAGCGGGTGTGTGTGGGTTTGCGTGGTGTTAAGCACTGCTGACCTCTGGTTACAGCTTCTTATACTCAGTTAGCCTCTGCATTGCTTTACCAATGCAATACTCGCATACTGGTAGCCAAACACGCTTACACCCGCTCACTCCCTCACTTGCAAATGCACCAACATTGGTGCTTGCATCTGTCACTCACATCCCTGGGTGTGAGCGAGGACCACAATATTACCTTGTGATGTCTATTACATCGGTCTACATGACTGCAGTATCGGGAATGGCTGCCCATTAGGCGATGGCATGGCATTCGACTGTACGGAATCGGCGGCCTGTCCAGTGAATTAATCATATTATTTGTGTGTTCCTCATACAATCTGCTCCCGTGTGGCTGATACATGGGAGCAGAGACTCTTCCATACAGGCAAGTAATTGGGTTTTGGGAGCCACACCCGTCAGCCAAGTCATGCTACCGCATACCTATTATAGGTTTGCCACCTTTTCAATTGGCCAAGGTTGGACTTTATGGTTAACACCTGTCACATTTTGTGCGGGACAGTCCCTCTTTAGGCAATTGTGTCCTGCCAAAATAATCAAGACATAGCAAATGTCCTGAGATTACAGGACAATATTATATCCTAAGTTTCTTTAATAGTGGCATAAAACAGTTATTTTATATATGAAACTTCTATATGCTATGTGAAGTAGCATAAGCAATTCAAATGTTACTAGAATAAGCTTTTATTTGTGCAAATAAGTTAAATTCTGTACTATGCACGACTGTATGTATGTTTTGTCCTGGAAAGTCTGACATTTCTACAGAACATGTCCCACTTTGGGCATTTGAAAAGGTGGCAATCCTATAGGACCTTTATGTAGAGACGTCAGATTTTGCAGGGCAATACATACCCACAGCCAGTACAAAGGAGTGTACTTCACTGTTTTGCCTAAATAAAAGGTTATTCTTGTAGCATTATAGTTGCTTATAATGTTTCTTATAACATTTAGGTGTTTCAGATACAAAATAATTGTTTTATGCAACTATACAGACGATATAGGAAATCTTTGTCCTAAATCACAGGACATTTGCCATAATTACAATTATTTTGCAGGACACAACTGCCCAAAGGGGAGTGCCTCTCGCAAAGGTGGACAGGTGGTAAGCCCAACCCTATTATTCTATCATCTTTCTAAGGTAGTCGGCGGAACATGCGCTTCCTCTCACCAGCAGACCTCTCATACGAATGGGGAAGAATGAACACTGAATCAGGGACACTGCATAACAACCTCAAGGACACATTTAGAAGTTTGGTGCTATTAACCTGACACATTGACAGACCCAGAGCACATATGTATTCATACACATTGTCTGAGGTACATGCTGTTTATGACTCTTATATGTTGTCAATATTCATTACATGTATTCCGCCACCTTTCCTCCTAATATGACTAGTTCCAGGAGGGTTTAGTTCAGACTGAGTTAGATTCTGATTTGTAATCACGGACGTACCTGGTAATCGGGAACAGTTCAATGATATGGTCCCTATGTGTTCCCCCAATGGTTTACGGACTATCCAGTAGATGTGCTCTTAAGGTTTGGGAGGTATGGGCGTCTGACATTCCCACATCGGAATATTACTTACATCCATGGGGTGGTCCTAATATGGCCCTGCCAGCCAACACCTGCACGCCTAGGCCCATAATCGCATACCCATAGTTCCCCTACTTGCCACTCCTCTACAGCTTTCATCCTTACTGTGGGTGCAGGTGGGGTATAAACACACCCCTACATATTGTCCACTCTCCCCGTGTTGGGACACATGTCGTTAGTTGTGTCAACCCATGTGTTATCAGGCTTGCACAACCTACTGCTCCGTGTACAGCTACATCCTGGTCACATCAATCTTTACAGAGCTTGGCTACAAGAACTAAATTATTGGTGTCCCACAAGGGACATCGCTGTCCATGTTTAAAGTGTAGACCTTGTAGATCTCTCCCACTGGTAGTTTCCTTCCTGGGAAGCAGTGGTGTATTTACCTTTATTGTGTGCTGTATGTCTCACCGGCCTAGCTGGGGGGGTGGGAAGGTAGACGTTTGTTTATTGGACCTCCCACCAACATATGCCTGGACTGAACATATGTTACCCGTAACTGCTGTGTCATATCCTAGGTACATACATGTGTATAGTTACTGTAACATATATATATAGATTACTCCCACTGTTAGCATCCTACCTGTGGTTAGAGATGCAGGGTTTTTGGCCACTTCTGGCCATTTTGATATGTCGGCACTAGATAATATGGGTGTTTTCCTTCGCATTCATTATGAATGCTTCTTTGTTCGCATGTATGTTCTGTATATATATATATATATATATATATATATATATATATATATATATGTGTGTGTGTGTAGGGTATTGATACAAATGTCAGATTTTGCAGGCCAGAACATACCCACAGCCAGTACAAAGGACAGAACCTCACTTTTTGGCCTAAATGACAGCTTATTCTTGTAGCATTTTAGTTGCTTATTCTGTTTCGTATAACATTTAGGTGTTTCAAATACAGAATAACTGTTTTATGCAACTATTACATAAACATAGGGTATTTTGTCATTAAATCTCAAACATCTGCCATTGTTCATTATTTGTACAGGACACAACTGCCCAAAGAGGGACTGTCCCTCGCAAAGTGGGACAGGTGGTTACCCTATATATATGTATGTATATATATATAGATATATATATATATATATATATATATATATATATATATCTGTGTACGTATGCATGCATACAAATCTATATGATTTAATTACTTTGATCATACTGTTGAATGACTGTGCTGTCTGCTATGTTTGTGATAACATCAAAGTTAGGTATAACTGCCATGGCTTAGTGGTAAATCACATTGATTTTGATGAGTGGGGTCCTGGCGTCAGGCCTGGCCGATGTGGTTTATTGTATTGCTGGGCAGAACAAGGGCCGTTGAATAAAGCGCGAGTACAACACATTTCAGCTACGGTTTTCCGTTTACTCGCCGATTCATGTCACGTAAAACCGTTCTACATTCTTACTGTGATACATCATCCCAGTTCACATTTCAATGGTATTATATCGTTATACAGCATAAATTTAGCAAGATATGCTCGCATACGGATTACGCATCATAAATGGTGTGTGTTGCAGTTGAACCGGCGTCTGCTCGATAGTCGGATGCTCTAACCACTACACTATTGGTGGTCTGCTTCATTTATATGTATACCCATGGTTCATAGTTACCTGAACAAATGCCTCAACACTTCACTAACACAGCAGGCATCTATTTTTCTGTTGGGAAATCCGCACTACTACACATGCGCCATTCCCTACATCCCGTATGTTGGCTCACTCCAAGTAATTTAGACGTCCCAAGCTTATAGTCCTGGGACATACGCTCATATCATGGTCAGGGTGTTCAATTAGTCTTCCGATTTTTGGCTCATCTGACTGTTGACTGGGACTGCCCTGTACCTGTTTGAAAGTCAGACTTAGCACGGGGACATAGTTAGTTCCACTTTTAGCATTCTACATGTGGTTGGGGATGCAGAGGTGTGCTATATCTATTGTGACCATGTTCATTCTTTTTATATATATATATATATATATATATATATATATATATATATATATATATAGGTCTGTACATACATATGCACCTACATGCTTATTTACATTTCCCATACCGTTGAATCACCGCCACTTACTGTAGATCATACCCATTTATGTCTAGGGCTGCCACCTTTTCAAATGGCCAAAGTGGGACATTTTTGGGACACACATCAGATTTTACAAGCTGACACATACTTATGGGCAGTACAAAGGATAGAACTTTACTTTTTTGCCTAAATGAAAGCTTATTCTTGTAGCAGTTTAGTTGCTTATTCTGTTTCTTATAACATTTAAGTATTTTACATACAGAAATAACTATTTTATGCAACTGTTACGTGAAATATGGGACATAATTATTTCTTAAAATCTCAGGACATTTGCCATTTTAATATTGTTGGTCAGTCCCTCGCAAATTGGGACTGTCCCTTGCAAATTGGGACATGTGGTAACCCTACTTATGTCTGCTTTAAAGCACCTTAATCATCCTATATCTGACTGCCACTATTATGGCCATCATATAAAATTAGCCCTTGCATGGCTTGGACCCGGGAACAGGAACACCATAGTCACTGGTTTTACCACTAAACCATCCGTGATACATTCTCTATGGATGGTAATTAGGATATATGACTTTACTACAGCCATTCCACAGTACTGGCAACAAATGTGACAGTCGGGTGGTGTACATATGTATAGTACATGTTACTATTCATATGTTTCTGAGACGCATATGTATACATTTGCAAGTATACATATTTATGAATTGGACACATACTTGACAACTACTTATATGCATGTATGTGTGATGTGTAGCTATGTGAATGTGAAAGGTATATATTCCCGATAATGCACATGGGGTGACGTGCATCACAGTCAGGAGTTTAATCCCGGGTCGTAGGTTCTGCAGGACCGGCTGGAGGCTGAGCAGGGTTGTAGACAACTACTGCTCATACAACTTGTGTCCAGATGTCTACGGGACTGGACATCATGTCGTGACACCAAGTCTAATCTTTAGAATAGATACTTATCCCATGAGGGATATCCAAAAATTTTGGGGACCAATAACCTCGATTTTTTCGGATTTATGAAAATGAGGTAGGGTTATACATGCAAGGGATAAATAGTTTGCAATCCTGAGACTGCCTAGGGTGAGACTGCCTGCTAGGTATGAGTAGGGGTCACTATGTGCAGATATGGCTGCACCAAGCTAGCAGCCCAAGTATGGGTGGTTTTGGTGGACGTTCAGGAAGGGGGGGTGGTGTACTGTGGAGGGGATAATGGGTATTCAATTATGTATCCATGTGTGTTGGGGTTGGATGGCTCAGTTCAGGCCAAACTATCATGTGGGTGTGTGCCGGTAACGTTTCTGTACATGTGCATCACACATTTTAATGTTCATATGTTTGTGGGATTGTGTTCTAGAGTATGGCCTGTCAGGTTGTATTGCAGATGTGAATGTTTGCTCTTTGGTTTTCTTTCTGATTCACCCACTGCTCCCTTGTACACCTCCCAGTTTACCTATTGTGCATCCCACCCAGTCTCCCTTTGGCGAATTATTACATTACCCGTCACCCCCCACCCCCATATTCCACACACACCATCCATCCCTTCTCTGGTTGATGGCCCATGGCACAGTCAATAGAACACATTGCGTACACTACATATCTCTGATACCAATATGGTTGTGAGGACTACCCTAGCATTTTTAATCTTCCACATGGTGAACTTCACAAACATAGGTACACGCAGATACTTATCTTTCATGACATGGTAGATAGATCCAGGTAATACTTGTTCATCTTTGGGCCATCCTTACAAGGATGACTTGGACCGCGAATGGGCAGATATTGAGCGAATGCTCTGACCATTGGTAGGGTTGCTACCTTTTCAAATGACCAAAATGGGACATTTTCGGGACACACATCAGATTTTACAGGCCAACAAATACCCATGATCAGTACAAAAGATAGCACATTAGTTTTATGCCTAAATGAAAGCTTATTGTTGTAGCTTATTCTGTTTCTTGTAACATTTAGGTATTTTAATTATGGAAATAAGTATTGTATGGAACTATTACATAAAATATGGGGCATAATCATGTCCTACAATCGCAGGACATTTAACATTTATAATGGTTTTGATATGGACACAACTGCCCAGAGGGGGACTGTCCCTCACAGTGTGGGACAGGTGGTAACCCTAACCATTGGGCTAGGCTTAGCAAATGGCAGCGGCACGCTAACACGCTGCATTTCGCTTCCACTTGGTATAACAATCAACACTACAATGGAATACGGGCACGGGGTCTTAAATGTCATTTGTTTGAGGGACGGAGACTCAATATTCAGCTACGTGCCTTTGTGTTTACTTTTTATTTTGGTGTTCACAAAACTGTCTTGTATGCTTTGCATACATTTCCATATCCATGGACACTGACAGGAGTGATTATTATTATTAGAGGCAGGCTGTACTAGTCAGCATTTTAGGTTGCGCATATGCAGCTGACATGTTCACGCCTCCGTGCAACACTTAGACACGCCCCCTGCACTCGCGCACATTTCCTATGCATGTGGGCATTGCAGCAGCGCGCCTTCGTTAACATGCATATGGTGCTGCTGTGCCGTCTGTAAGCTGCACGGTTGGCGCAAGGCTAACACCGTCCTTGCGCTGAGCTTCATGAATCCCGGGGCATATGTTTTCTCGTTCTATCAAATAGTTTATGTATTTTTGTAAGGCTTTATAATTTTGTAGAGATGGAACTATGTGTTATTTTTTCCATAGTTTCCATGCATGTTTGTGCCTGTTTGTGCAGTTCTAATTTTGCAATTTGCTGTTAGCCCAGGTCCACCTTGTAAATTGTTTTGCATTTAAGACATCTGAAATAATTGTGCACAGTATCAGTTTTACAGGCTTTGTGAGGCTTCTATTTCCTATGTGGGTTGGGGAAATCTTTGTTTAGTTAAAAATGGCAAGGCAGGAAAAGTTTAGGATCAAAAGGGAGTTGGAATAAGTAGTAGAATATTGTCAAAATTATTCCTGTTTAGATCAAGTTGTGAAGTAGTAGTTTATGGCTGCATATTACTATGTCTCAGAAATGATGTGCCCTGTGTTTATGATGGCTGTGTGATTTACATTATGAACACTACTAACAATTTTAATTACAGGTGATTTCATTGTGTAACTTTTGTGGTGCCTTTTTATGCTTTTTTCTTTGTTTGACTTTGTTTCGATTTATGACATCCTCGTACCTCTCAAATGTCCTTGATGTTACAAAATGCTCCTGGTTTTGCATAATTTTTGTGATCTGTTCCTTAAAAAATACTAAATAATGACAGATGTTTGACAGATATTTGAGATTCAGACTTAAGATCCTTCAGAAAATGCTTACTAATACAAAATATGTTATTTCAATAGCTTTCTAAACATATAGGAGCAATATTAAAAATGTGTCTGATTCTGAGTCTTTGTCACTCTCCATTATTTTTAGCATTGTTTCAGAACTCTTGTTCTAAGAGATTAAGAGGTATGAGAGGACTACCAACACCAAAGTAGCTCAAAGCGGTAGAGGAATTCCTGGCTTCCTTGTCTGGGGAAGGGGAGGTTGCACTCATATGGATGGTGGATTAGATGTGGGAGCTGGGCTGACATTGAGAGTCTGCCGGGAATACAGCAGGTTAGTAAAAGCTGTCACATTTCCATATTATAGAGTGTACTGCATTTTGAGGCAAGACATATTCAGAAGAGGGTTCTGCATATCTGTCCTCCAGGGCACTTTTGGGCTGCAGCTACAACACCCTGCATAACAAGTTATGTATATGCCCATATGCTATTCACAGACCATATCCATTTCCTGCATGCCTGCCCTGGGGAAGTGGGTAGGAGTAGACATAGGCTTCAGTGTTGCCATAAGTATCTTGTCTTTATCTTTTCATAGGTTTCATGGTGAAGGGACAAGATGAATGAGACAGCACTTGCCTCAAGCCAGCAGATCACCCATGACTGACCATGATGGCAGTGTACAACTGGCAAATTCTGATGACACAGTTGCACTTTAGGTGACACTAGCTCTCCAGGGCTTACATCCATCCTCCCCATATGAGGAGCCTGTAGAGGAACAGGAAAAATTACAGCCTCACCAGTGTGGTACATGTACTGTAATTGTGATCCCCCACCCAGGCTAACACAGAAGTCCCTATCCCAGATGATATCTATGTGGTGCACTAGCTCTAACATGCTGGTATGTACCACAGGGGAAAGGTATGGTGGCATGCAGTGCTATCATGACATGAGATTTGTCCATGAGTTGGGAGCAGCACTTAGCATTAGTCAGAAGATTAGAATGTCACTAACTCAGACACAGACATCTGAAAACCACAAAAACGAACGCCAGCAGCCAAATTCAAGGCAAACAAAGTTTAATAGATAATGTAAGCACCAAAAACGCTTTCGGAGAGCTCAGTGTCCCTCCTTCCTCAGACAAATTTTAAAACCAGCTTGCAATCACATTTATACCATTTAACATCAATTAATTAAGTAATGAAACAATTTTAATTAAATACTTTAAATCAATGGTAAGCATATAAAAATAGCTTACTTCCACAATGAGTAAATAAGTCAGTATTGCCACACTCAGTTCCTCATCCTTACCATAAAATATTGTGTGCATAAGAATGCATTTAAAATTGTGGGCGTGCACGCACTAAAGCGTTTATAATTCATTCTTAACATTAAGATATAAATGTGTATAAATATAACTATAAATATAAATATGTATAAATATGTGTAAATATACCCCCACCCTACACTCATGCACACACACACACGCACACACACACACACACACACACACACACACACACACACACACACACACACACACACATACACACACACACACCCACATTCTCACATTCACCCATCACTCAAACTAAGAAAAACCTTAAAATATTAAAATCTTTAAAATGAACAGTGGAACATACTTGATAGCAAGAATAAATGCAGAAAAAACTTGCTTTTAACAACACCATGAACTCTGTTAAACATTAAGACCACGTTAAATTAGAACAAAAACCAAAAGTAAAGGCAAGCATCTTCTTAACATTATGCATATACAGCAACTAATTAAATTCCACACATAAAAAATGGGGCTACCTTTTCAAAGATAACAATTTCAAAACACAAGAGATGGAAACATATTCATTTAGACCTGGGTGCATATATGCCCCAGTACGGATCTGCCAGGCCAATTCATTATTATCTAAATGGATTTGCCACGGACCACCCTTGTTGTCTACCTTCACTTGCCCCAAGATTGTGAACTTAAAATGGTGATCAGGGCATGCACCAATATGTCTGGCTAAAGCATTGTTAAGATCATGCCTTGAAATAGCATAAATATGTTCATAAATGCGCTGCTTAAACTTCCTTTCAGTTTTCCCTATATAGAAAGCAGCGCATTTCTGACATAAGGCCAGGTAAACCACCCCACTAGTTTCACAGCTATATTTCCCTGTTATGTGATATTCAACATTCCTAACAAAAACTTTAGAATCTGTCAGAACATACTTACATTGATTACACGCCCCACACTTAGTCATTGCTAACACTTGTTGACGGGCAGGACGTGAATGACACTCGAGCATGCTTTTTAAGTTACGCCCCTTTCTAAAAGTAATTTTCGGGGCCTCCCCCAATTGATGGGACAAAAAATTGTCATCTAAAATTAAGGCCCAATTTTTGTTAAACACCTTCCTAATATGGTGGTGGTCAACAGAAACGGTGCACAAAAACCTAGTTACAGAAGTGGAATCTGATTTGGTATCAACAGCCAGTCCTGGTACATCTGTGTGAACCGATACGGCACTAACACAAGTAAACGACAGGATTGGTTTGTAAAAACCTGATCTTCTCTTGTTAATAACTTCAATGCTAATATCTGATAACATTAAAGAAGGATACCCTCTGTTTGAAAACATGCGTCTTAATTGTTCACATTCCAACAAAAAGTCTTCAAAATCCGACACCATCCTAGCTGCCCTAACTAACTGACCTTTCACTACAGCCTTCTTTTGATGTTTAGGATGACTGCTAGTAAAATGCAAAAAAGCGTTAGAATAGGTGGGCTTATGATAAATGACACTCTTATATCTTGAATTCATCACATCCTTACTAACCAGTATATCCAAAAAGTTGATACTAAACTCCTGCAGGTTGTAGGTGAATTCCAAAAAAGAGGTCAAATTAGAAATGGTCCTTAGGAAAGCAGGGACCTCAGACGGTGATGCTTTCCAGATAAGAAACATATCGTCCTGGTACCGTGTATACCAGGCAACATTTTCCTTAAAACTCATATCAGTAAATAAAAAGGTCCTTTCCCAGAAGGCTAATACACAGTTGGCAAAACTGCCACCGCATGGCGACCCCATGGCCACCCCAGATTTTTGTAAATAAATTTTCTTATCAAACAACATAAAATTGTTGCTTAGGACTATTTCCAATAAAGTCTCAACCAAATTAATGGTATTGTCGTTTGTCTTTTTGTCATGCAAAAATTCACGGACCCACTGAATACAAATATCTTGTGGGATAACCGTATACAAATCTTTGACGTCAATTGTTAAAAACCAATAACTGACATCAAAGGGGATCCTTTTAATTTCATAAAGAAAACTCCAAGAATCTTTGCAAATCTGGGATTCCTGGTTAATTAAGGGCCTTAAAATACTGTCTATGAGCTTTGCACAAGCACAAGTCATAGAGCCACGGCTATCAACAATGGGACGAAAAGGAGGTTGTGATAAACTTTTGTGAATTTTCGGGATACCAAACAAGCCTGGTAACCTGGGGGCTAAGACGTTTAAATATTGATACTGGTCTAGGTCTATAAACCTCTCAAGGAACAGATCCTCTATTAATCCCCTGATTTTTGCATGAGCAACATTAACCTGATTAATACTCACTTCTTCATAAAAGTCAGTGTTAAGGACAGACATCATTTTCTGAACATACAAAAAGTCATCCATAAACACCAGACCTCCCCCCTTATCAGGTTTTATGACCCTAATATTGCAATTTTTTAGTAAACCCAGAAATTCACGCTGATGTTTGGTGATGTTAGCAGGTCGCCTATGAAAAAACTTATCAGATTCAAGAGCCCTTAAATCAAACTCACACATTTTTTCAAAAAGGCGTAAGGTTTCATGCAAAGGTGGATTATAAACACTGGGAACCCTAAGCGAACTGGCTGACACTGTGCCATTACCCATCAATAGCTTTAAGTTCAGTTTTCTAATAAACAATTTAAGGTCAATAATTGTCCTCACCAAGTCAAAACGTGTGTCAGGGACAAAAGTTAAGCCCTTAGAAAAGAACTCAACTAACTCAGGGTCAATAACAAATGATGTATAGTTATAAATTTTAAAGTCCCCTTTGGAGTCCATAAGAACCAGTGGATCAGAAAAGTGGTCTATCATCTCCTGCGTTGTGACCTCCGATTCCTGTAATTGCCCTGGTAGTTCTTGCCCTGTCCATTCGCCTTGTTGGCTTTCTTGTTTCTGGGAAAACCCTGCTGGGTATTAGAAGTGACGTCATTAGATGCAGCAGACCCATGGGTAGTCATGGTGTTATTATTACTAACTCTGTTAGAGTTCGTATTAACAGACTTGTTAGAAGAGTTAGTTAGACTTGTTAGGAGCCTGTAGAGGAACAGGAAAAATTACAGCCTCACCAGTGTGGTACATGTACTGTAATTGTAATCCCCCACCCAGGCTAACACAGAAGTCCCTATCCCAGATGATATCTATGTGGTGCACTAGCTCTAACATGCTGGTATGTACCACAGGGGAAAGGTATGGTGGCATGCAGTGCTATCATGACATGAGATTTGTCCATGAGTTGGGAGCAGCACTTAGCATTAGTCAGAAGATTAGAATGTCACTAACTCAGACACAGACATCTGCCATACTGTGGAGATGGTGTGTATGCTGCATGGCCTGAGTGAAAATGCTGAACACCTATATGACCTGTGCAACAATGTGGAGTACGTGCATAATGATGTAGAGTATAGAATCAGTAGAGTATAGAATCAGGAAGCAGAATGTGCTGCTCAGGTCACTGGTGGCTAACATTGAATCCAGTGATACATCCATGAGGTGCATGGCAGCCACCCTTAGATTTGCCTCTACAGGCCATACTACCCATGGCAGTGGGATGGTCCAGGTGTTTGCTGTCTGCTCACTGATCATACATAACCAGATGGCCCAGACTATCCTGAGACAGTATCACCATTATCTCTGGCAACAGAAGATACCATGTCTAGGTTTCAAAGACATGCATCCGGACTGTTTATCCCAGGGCTTCTGCTGAAAATTGGCTTTGTTCCAAGTCAGACTTTCCCAGTAAACAAATGTTAAATAAATAAATAGGCATGTCTGCTCTCACTCTACCTCTGGAACACTTCACCAGGCTGTATGCTCTTAGCTCCTGTAGTTCTACAGTATTACTATTTCCTGTAGGCAGATGGAGTGCTGTGCCTATTCATGGCTATCATCCAGGTCATGGATGCCATGCATCTGTTGGCTCTCAATGTGGGACACCCTGACATGCTGCCATGCATCTTCCTTTAGTTGTACCCCTTCCCTGCCATAAACCAAATCCACCCCCAAAGAACACATGCTGCCACAGTACACAATTCCAATTTTCATGACTTTGCAGTTCTACCAGGCCACTGGAGGATGTGATCCTTGACTCCTGACAAACTGCTCTCAGATTGTGTAGCTAGCATATCTACCTTCCATGACTCTGGCCCATATGATAGCATTGCTGTCAATTATTTTTGCTGTGTCGGTCTCACCTGTGCAAATGCTGAAGATGACTACACCCTTCCTTTTCTCCAGCCTCAATGTAACCCTTCAACTCCTTAACCAATATTTATTATTTATTTATTTATGTTCAGCTAGGATGCTCCACTTTCATTGGAGTCACAGAGACAGCTATCTCCAGTCTCCATAAAATACACATGTGCAAGACAAACAACTTAATAATAGAGCAGATTTAATAGATAACAGTTAATATTCACAAAGTATACAAAGTAGCCTGGATTTATGGCACAGAGGGATGGAGTAGTGACTATCACTTAGGTGACTGGGGATTGATTAGTGGCCGATAGGCTGGGAGGGTGGGATGGGTTTGTATGCACTCGGTGGCACATGTAGTGATGCTTTCACCCTAGTGGAGACCAGCAGGACCACTGCTCATGCTGTGAAGGGAAGAATTTTGTGGAAGGGAGAGGTCATTCTCTGCTGATAGACCAGTGCGTATGTTTCCCCAGTACCTTGGGAGGCATGCACAAGTTAGGCCACAGAAACAAAAAAAAAATGCAAACCACCCTTAATGGCTGTCTAATTGATAATCCCTTGTGGTCGACCCTTACCTGGTAAAAAGGAGCAAATGGGTGGATTGACCAAGACCAGATAACCTTCAGCGAGTGGAGGCAAATTAGTACAAAAATAAATCAATAAATGCAAGTAAAACAGCAGGTCTGAAAGGAAAAGATAAACACTGCAGAATAAAACAGCATTACAGAAAAATGGCAGTTACAGCACCAGATATGTTGAGGTAGTTGAAAGTATTGGTGCTATAATTAGTAAGGTCAGTAAGAAAGGATATAGGGTCAGGATGTAAATTGGAATTAAAAGAAGGCTACAGTTGAGTAATATCACTGTTTAAGGAGCTACAGTCCCTGTAACAGTATTCTTTCAGCTCATAGTTGAAAGCTTTTTTTAATGCACCTCATGTTATACAAGAGTTTGCTCCAAAGATTACCAACTACTATGAGAAATTTCGCCAAACCAATTTTTTGATGTGGGGAATGTGGGCAAATTGTCAAACAGCTTGTGTTATTTCACAGTGGGTGTGTGTCATGTAATGATGTTTATTAGAGAATGCTAACTTGGAAAATATAAGAGCATGTGTATAAACCATGGCTGAGTAATAGTGAGATGATAATGAAACTCGATCCTGCAGAAGGCTGACAGCTGCAAGCTGTGATGAGGTTGCTAAGATGTCTGGAGAGAAATCTAGAAATGCTTTTTATAGGACTGTTCTTATTTTGCAAAGAACAGGAATTCTAAATCAGCAGGTAAGAAGTGCAAAATAATGGAGTGGAGAAAGTAGGAACTGGATGTGGCACACTAAATACCTCTCAACTACATAGATTTTTACAGAATGTCCAGATTTTTGCCTCATATTTTTGATCAGTTTTTCATAAAATTGTAGTTTTCTGGCAAATTAGTAGCAAAGCATTAAAGACTAAAGTTAGAAAATAATGACAGACATTTCAGTTTCAGACTTCATCCCCCTCAGAAAATTCATGCTAATGTAAGACCTGTTATTCTATCAACTTTCTTAGTTTGGAAGTACAGTATTTAAAATTGTCCCTATTTTTGGGCCTTTGTTCCAGATTTATATATGGGTATGTATAGATTTCTTGCTCTAAGAGGTTGAGAGGTATGGGCACACATTACTTTATTTGACAAGAATGGCTTGGCCTCAGACACCATCACAAGTTTTATAATAACATGTTTAAGCATCCAGAAACTTTCCTGTGTTTATTAATTACTAAACCAAAAAGCTTTGTAAAGGAGACTTCTTCAATAACAGTGCAATTGCATGAATTGCTAATGAACTTGGGGTCAGTATGGTTTTAAGGAAAAGGAGAAATGGGAATTATATCACCTGCGGGATAAATACTGAGTGCTTTGGGGACAAAGGTGTTAGTTGGCTTTCTTTTTCCTTTTAAACATCTTTAATAAATCACAGATAAACAAAGACATAGTTACACCTGCATTAGTAGAAAAGAAAACAAACGATGTGTTCATTATTTTCATGTAGTATACATTTATGTTTTCATTCTAACAATTAGGATTCACTCCAACATTATAAAATTGCCTAATTGTGGTGCTGCGGTAGAGTTGTCACCTCACAGTAAGACACTGTCGGGTTCGACTGTCAGCTAGAGCGTCTTCTGTGTGGAGACATGCATGAACGGGCATACCTTCGTTGAAGGTTGTGTGTCAGGGTTGGTAACTCGGCACGTAAAAATCAAGTACCAATCATTAGCGGACCGGAGTTCCGCTGTGGCGACTCCTAACTGGGAAAAGCTGAAAGACACAAACAAATTGCCTTCTCATAAGCCTCACTCCTCCTGAACATTGGTTTAGCATGTATTGTTCCCACAAATTCCATTTATTTTTATGCAATTTGCTCCTTCATTTCTCTTTAGATCCCACCTATAGTTAGAAAATGGAAATCAAAATCTAAACCAATTGTAAATGAAGTACTGAATATTGTACAGAATTAGTTTTGCTTTTGAATCATTTAGATATAGACACGTTTTTCAGCTTGCCTTGTAAAAAACAAAACAACATTTTTTTCTTAATTTACTGTCGAAAGGCAATGGAAAAAGTCATCTGCAATAATGGAGACGTTAACTGCATATTGTATTAATATTGATCCCAAATTGGTAAGCCATGTCAATCTCATACTCCTCAATATGACTGAACTCTATACTCAGTACTGTGGTATGTCTGTGTTTGCAGGAAGGAAATAAAAAAAAAACAGAAATTGCGCCAATAGACTCCCAGTTTTCATCTGGAGAAGTAATTAAAGAGTCACCTTTTATCAGTAAACTTATGTCCAGGATGAAGGGAGTGATTGAATCAGAGCTTTTTCAGGATCATCAATATATTCGTTTGCTTTTAAAAATATGATTGCTTGCTAGGAAGGTTGTTTTTACCTACTTAGGTTTGACCACTTATAACGTTTTTGGTATACTGCATTTCTGGTTTTATTGCAGAGACAATGTAGGTGGTCAAAGACCTCATGGCACTGAAGATCCCTGGTTGCTGAGTGGATCTGTCATAGTTTTTGTACACAGAAGATTTGTTAAGGGTGTTGAGCAGGACATAAGTGAAGTGTTCTGCTGCTTAAGGCTAGTAGTGGAGAGGGTTTCCTATTTTACCTTCTTTTCCCATTACCTTTAAAACAACCTTTCTTCTTTCTCTTTATACCTCTTGCCAAATATTTCACTTTCTTCATTACGCAAGTGGATGAAGTCCATACTCATTGAAATCAGCTACTCAGTTTTGATCTCCTCCATGTCTCTTCTTCATAGAAAATCTTCACTGGTGCACTTCTGTTTTTGTACTGGCAATGATTTCTGTTTATATGCACTTTGTTAACCATGTTAGTCCAACTGGGCCAGTGACTTCTTTTCAGAGGAGACCCGAGGTAGTTTTTATATTGACTAATGAAAGTTTGGCCAGGACACTGGGGAGCTTCCACTACTGTTTTTGATCAATGCCATGGACTCTTAAATCCACCTGAATTGCATCAAATCAGGCAAATGGGGCCTCAGTTTAATGTCTCATTCAAAGTATGACACATTTAGAAGTGCAGCACCCCTTATGCTACACTGTGGTGTCAGTACTGGAAAATAAATCTAGTTGCATGGTGTGGGAATAGACCCCTCAGCCTTCTGACCTTCGAGCCCAAAAGAGAGTGTGCTACCTGTTAACCTGCTGAGAATGCAAACATCTTTTCTGTGTGATAAAGCAAAAACCCACTAGAAAACACCCAGTACAGAGTTCCAAACAAAACAGTCGAAGAATAAAAAGTGAATGGAACTCACAAAGTGAAGTAAAAATAAGTTTAATAGCAAACCTTTCAAGATAAAACTCTTTATTAGTGCTTCAGATTTCAAGATAAAGCACCGAAGAATAGTTTTATCTTGAAAGTTTTGCTATTAAACGTATTTTACATCACTTTGTGAGTTCCTTTCACTTTTCTGTCTGATGTGAGATAGCCTTTCAGTGTGATTTTTTATGTTTGTCTCGGTGGTACTTTGCCCATTGAGTTATATATGACTTTAATGTGGGAGTCAAAGCCCCAAAATGAAGGGTGCAAAAGGGCTTCCCTTGCTGTAAAAACTTGTGCTTTTCAGCTCATAATACAGCCTTGGGTGAGCTACCTCCTTAAGCTCCCTGATTTCCCACACTGACCTATTTTTTCATCCGACCTCACTTCTTTCTATCCCAGCTGTTCACATGCTCCTGTTTTTCATTCTCCTCATTCTGTTTGTTGCCTGAACTTGCTTCTAGTATCTCATTTTATTTTCCATATGCTTCCCTAGTTTAAGTTATTCAACCTTTCTGTAGTTGCACAGCTTGGTTTTGTTAATTGGCCTGTTATCCTTGTCACTAGTGGTGAACCAGGCTATTGCACAGTCAACGTTGGCCGGGGTCACATTTACCTGTAGGTCTTGAACCTTCTCATCATCATTATACACAATGTTCATTGTATTATCATCCCTTGTACCTTTCTGTGTTTCCTGTGTGAGCTCCCATTTGTATAACACCAACTGTATTCCACTAGTTCTCCCTTATTTGGATATAGTAGTGCACTAGTTTTCTGGGATACTAAAGTCTCACATCATATTTTTTTTTCTTGCCTCAGGAACTTATCAGTTCATTATCAGGAACTTATCTGTTCATTTACTTGTCTATCATCTTCTCTTTCTACCTCCAGTGGTCAATCTACTATATGTAGCCTCTAGCTCTTGTTCTTCTCCCCCTAGTCTGGCTGTTTGGCTAATAAATTTTGATGTTCTTCAAGGTTCCATTTTTCATTGTTTTCATTGTTCTGGTTCTCTGCCCTCAAATACTGCAGACTTTGTAATCTGCCTAATATAGACTACGCTTTCGAAGGAGTCAGTGCGCCAACTTCTTCAGACAAAGAAAGACAATGGACTCAACATTTAAATACACAATCACAATACTCAATTATTCAATTATCTAATAATTGATTTTTACATAATATAGTCTTACTACACGCACTTCAACATTTAAATGCATGCCTTAGTGTTAAATTCATACATGACATCCACAATATCATTGAATGTCAAAAGTTGGTTAAAATATTCAATTTCTATGTCATTTAAACTTTGTTTAAACACATCAAAAATTATAAAAAATACATAAAAAGTACATAAAAGTCTAGATATACTTAAAAAAGAGAGCTTTGGTGCAAACTTACAAACCCAATTTTAAATTGTTAGTTTGTCATACATGGGTGTATATATAAAGCTAATACATATCTCAAAATATTATTTTATTTCATTTTTATTATTTTTATGATTTATTACTAAAAAAATATATATTTTTATTTAAATGTATTTATACATATGCACAAATATACCTGAATTATTTACCAGCATACAAACCGTGTATATACTAACATATATAATTTATCTAGCCAATGCTTTTAATTTTAAAATGCTTTTAATTGATACATATTCATTGAGGCCTGGTGGAATATGGGCAATAGTTAACACAAACCAGCCAGCGATACAAACACAAACAAAGTTTAAATGTCTTTCTTTGTCTGAAGAAGTTGGGGCATTGACTCCTTCAAAAGCGCTCACTATTAAATAGACTATGTTTGCATCACTGGCTGGTTTGTGTTAACTAGTTCATTTCATTTTGTGTGGTCTGTAATATAGACTACTGTCTTACCTTTCCTGCCCTGCCTAGCAACAAATCCTCCCACATTACAAAGACATGCATCTGGAGCATTTCTCCCTGGGCCTCTGCTGAAAATTGGCTTTGTTAAAAGTCAGACTTTCCTGGTAAACAAATGTTAAATAAAAATAAATAAATAAACATCAGGATAGACATTTGTCAGTGACATTAAGTTGTAGTAAAAGGGTGGACTGTAAATGGATTGAGAAAAAGAATAAGATTTGGTTGACAAATGCTATCATCATTATGTGGAATTTTATTTCTTGAATTGATCACTTCAGGTCCAAATACAATTCAGAAGAAGCTTTACACCATTTCTTTGTTTATATGCGAGGTGTTACCTCAACCCAATAAAATATATAATACTTTCTACATAAGTAAAAGGTATCTTGAGGGTCTTAAACCTGTAATATTTTTGTTTGTTATTTTTAGGCAGATTTCTTTTTCTAATATACCTGTGGTGATGCAATGAATCTGAAATATGATAGAGAGTTCTAGAATCTCTGGAATCAAGGCAATGTGAATGTGTGGAAATAGACATGCAGGGTGGAAGTGGAGAAAAAGTTTATGTAATCAAACTGGAACATTTAGCATATGGATTTTGTCATAGTGTGTAGGCAGGAACTCTATAGAAGCATCATGAGTTGGTGAGGGGCCAATAAGGAGGCCAAGGACTCTGGTGCAGCACCACACTACTGCCAGGAAGTATGTTGTAATCCTACCACACCACAGAAGCACCCCACAAAGAGAACCCCCCCCCCCCGCAGAATGCTTTCTGCAGGCAGTGCAACAGTATCCAATATGGACCCCCCAACTCTTCAAGTGAAGAGTAAAAAAAAAAAAAAAATGTCCACTCTTTCCATTGGCACAGAAATCACGTGACCAGATGTATAGCAGACCCTCTCTCCTTCCTGCCTCAGTGATTCAAATCCCATTATTGTGTCTTGCCCCGAACCTTCTTCTTCAGAATGTAATAACAAAAATTCATTTTTGCTTTTAAACTGTTGCAAACTGCTTGCTACAAATATAGTAAATCATTGCTACAGTTTATACCTTGCTGCACAGATTGCTACAGCAGCCTTGTTTTACTTAAAAAAAACAAACAAATAAATATATTCTCCTGTAAATTGTAGGAAAACTGCTTACTACAAATATAGCACTTAGTTGCTACAGTTTACACCCTGCATGGAGAGCTACAGCTCTCAGGTTTTAGTTAAAAAATGTGCTTACTTTTAAACGATAACAAACTGCTTGCTATAATTTAGCAAGCTGTTACTATAATTTAGACCATACACATACACTGTAGCACTTATTTTTGATGATGAATGCACCACTAGCTTTTTAAAAGTCAGTATTGCACTAAGGAGAGATAAGGCTGATGGATGGCTGGTTATGCCCCCTAGCATTTAAAACTTGGGGCAGTGCCCCTCTCACCCCACCTTAGCTACACTACAGCTCCCATGTGCATCTTCCCATTTAAGCAGTAACCCAACTTTGTAGTGTAGAACTCACCAGGCTCTTAATGCTGCTATTGCAGTGAGTCTAGGCTACCTCCACACCCCCAGGATGGGTGAGCCAGTGTTATTTGGTCACTTGCATCATTCCCAGCTAGGCTACTCTAGTGAATATGCAGTTAACCAAACATAATGTCATTGCACTTCTTGATCATGATAGCAACACTTTAAATGTCTGAGGCTATTTTCTTCTAGGAATATAAAGATTATGTAGTAGAATACAGAAGCAGATTGTTTGCCAACACACACACACACACACACACACACACACACACACACACACACACACACACACACACAACACACATATTATATAATGCTTCTTATTCTTACTTACTTCTTTACTTTTTGCACATTTTGCATTTAAAACTGCTCAAAAGAAAATCACCCAGTTTCTGAGTATCCTGGGATTTTGCATAGCTGTCAGCTGAAGGGACCTTGGTTTGATATCTTAGCTGCATGAGAGTACAAATTCCATTATGATGCACCACAATATTGCTATAGGGATATGTATCCGAAGATATGATATGGAGAACAGAAAAAAACAATCAAATACCAACAAACTCAGTGGAACAAGTACATATAAGTTACATTCTAGAGTAAATACACAAAAGATAGCTGTCCTTATAGAATATCTTTCCCCTTATATCAAATTACACTAATATTGCCCCATGGCTTTATCAAAGTGAATCCATGTTTATTAAAATCCAGCCTTTTGTAATGTTCAACAAAGATATTTTAATAAATCATAATTTCCCACTGTTCTAGAAAACTTATGGAATATCTTTCTCCATTAATAAAGAGCTAAACATGTTTGTACTCAAAGCAGATACTACTAAAGTAGTGTCAGTCCTCTGCACTACTTTTTTTTCACGTTTCATACTCATGCAGTCCATAATCTGCCATTCTCACTTTCTGTCACTTGATGGCGCCAATATTAAGCACACTGGGACAGACTGCAAGCTGGGAAGTTCAGATAGCTAGGTGCTCTCTTTATGACTGATTACATTTTGATGCTACCCCATTCATATCCTTAACTATACCTTATCTGTTCCTGTAAGCCTGAACTTATACTTTGTTTCCAATGAATCTTAATTTAAAGCATTTGAGTCATGCTGCTGATTTATGTCACCCAAATGAGATTTTTTAGTTTGAACTTTGTTTTCTACATAAAATTTACTGTATACACAGACAGCAATGTGAATTGTGTGTTCAGTCTGACAAGTTATATAGTTTTGGTAACATAATTTTTATCATTTAAACCCACTTTACAGGTCTTCTTTTATTTTACATGTTAAAAAATGTGAACAGCCTTTACATGGATAGTTATCCTTTACCTGAATCATTTGTTTCTCTTATTCATATTATGATGGTACCAGCAATTGTTCTTCAGTTTGTAAAAAATTACCAACAATTGCTACCTATACCTTCTTTCAACAGTATACGAACAACATATGTACACGTCTGTTTATACATTTTCTTATAATGGGGACCTTTGTTGTACTTGTAGTTATAAATCTGACTCAATCTGAAGAACTTCCAACATACTTTGTTTTTTTTTTTCATTTAAGTTTTTTCTGTCCATCAGCTGTATGGCACATTGTGAAGATTTATGCTCACTTAGTGATATATGGTGGGAAATTTGATTTACTGACTTGGCCATCAGACTGTAGGCTCACATATTATGGGAATGGCGACGGTTCTGATGTGTACTCAAGACCTTATCTAACCTGCACAAGGTTCATAGACCCTGTGCTCTTATTAGTTCAGTAGGAAGTTTGCAAATGCAGCCTATAAGCCAGACACTTGAAAATAGTGATTCTGCATGTGAAGCATCATTACCATGTCAGACTGCTCTTCTTGTCTGCTCAGTATTAAATTATTTTGTACACTGGCATTGACATGTTGCATGTATTAACAGGATACCCTTTCTCAGAATTAAGGAAATGGTGTTTTTATATAAGTAGAAATCTCATTTATCCTGACGATGTTGTTTGTCACACTGTGAATATGGTGACTATATGGAATTAATCATGGCAGTCACTGTTGTCATAAAGTGCTTCAACATGACCAAGTTATACACCTGGAAATGAAAGTTTGGGTATATTATTCTATACTCTTTAACTACACAGGAGATCTGAATGTTATTAACGTTATAAAATCAATATGATGTACATGCTACATATAATGTGCATGTTATTTTGCAGGTAGTGTAATGTACATACGTAGGCATACACCGACAACTTTACCCATTACATCTGAACTGGTAGATCTCATTATGTAAGTATGTGTTCACAAATGCAATGCTTTAACAAACACTGTAATTTTACATGTTTTCTTTCCATGTTATTTTTGCCTCTGTGCCTGATCACTTTCCATCCCATTTTTATTGCTCACAAATCTATTTTTCTCCCACCACCTGAGAACCTTGAGAGAGGACTTGAGAGGTGATTGGAGGAGCCAGCATTTAGGCAACCTTAGAGGTGTTTCTACCCTCACTCACATCTAACGATGTGAGCAGTAAGGACATTTCTAATTAAGGCCTGCGGCCTGACAATTGCTGGCTAACAAAGATGTCTGCATCATGGCAAGGATATATTATACTCTGCCCTGGTATGTGAGTGCACCCATCAACATGCTAATGAGGGCTACCATCACTGAGTTGTAAGCCAAGTACACATTTCTGGTTAGAGTGTATGTTTGTCACCTGAAAGTTTCTGCATGAATGCAGTGAAACAGACCTCTAGACCCTTCATCCAAAGCAGGCAAGTCAGTGTTTGCTGCTTATTACTAATCTCCCCTTCCTGGTTCTTCTAGCACCTGAGCTAGTAATTGAACTCTGGTTGTTGGGTTGATGTCAGGGCTTTATCATCGTACTCTAAAGAGCTGCAATGCTAGTGTCTCTTATATGCGTCAGACTCATTGGTGTCACATGTGCATGTGATGTCCTATACATCTCATGGACATGCAAGGCATGACACATACCCCGGTATATATACACCCTACACACAGCATGCCCAACTCTGCAGCAGTGCATGCTATGCATGTGTTATGGTTGTATGACAAAGCTGTGTGATCAATGTGCCTCATATAAGTACACAGATGAACTGCTATGAATCAGCATGCCAGAATGCAGTACAATAGAAGGAGGAAACTATTAAATTAACCAGTCACAGTCCAAAAATCCTCACAAGTCACTGAAAGTATTTTAACATCACTCACACAGAAGTAATACCTGAAACTGGAGAAAAGACAGTAATGCACTTCCTCTTGAGTAATGCATCTTTATAACTCATGCCAGAAGTATCCAAGTCCTGGAAAGTACCATATCAAAATATTCTCAAGCAGTGAAGCAAGAATGTCTAAAATATTCTTAAACACAAATGCATAATTCTAGACGTATGATATTTTTCAAACAACATCAGTATATTCTTGACAATCCTAATTATTTGATCTTTCTAGCAAGGCACCAGTCTTAATATATTACTTCACAGTCTTTTTATCTGGACAGAGGAAAAGCAGAAACTCAGTTCTAGTAAATTAAAAAAAACTCCTTCTTTCTGAGCGGTACTGTTTTTGTAGGTGTGTGGAGAAAGTCTGCATTCATGTCTGTTTAATAAAAAAGGAACATTGTGATATGGGTTTACTTCAAAGTATTGAATTACCACTTCATCAAATCCCACATCATTAAGATGTCATTGCCAAAACTGCAGAACATCGAAGACCTGGAACATTGAAAATTAACCCCAGGAAAATAATCACTAATCCAACATTAAAAAAAAAAAAAAAGAAAAAAATTGAAGCAAATCAAACCCAGCAATGTGGGAGGCTTTAATCACTACACCCCCATGTGGGGCTCCTCCCCCACACACCCCCTAACTAAATATACCAACTCTGAGATCACACTACAGTGGGAAAGAGCAAAGTTCACCATGGTGGCCAAGTGGTTCTTTTCCAATAGAAAGTTTTCAATGTTCTGGGTGTGCGATGTTCTGCAGTTTCTGTGATGTCATCTCAATGATGTGGGATTAGATGATACTTCAAAGTAGACCCTGTCATACATATTGCTATATATCTCCATTGCATTCAAGTGCTTTGGGATATTTCAGACTTACTGATCTCACAGTACCAATGAGTTTACCACACTTCTATTTAGTGAAGGAAAAAGTGCTGCTCTACTATATATTTTTCAGTGCCAAACTTGTGGTGACAACAATACAGCTAAGTTTCATTGTAACAATTCAAATGCTTTTCATTTTAGCCATAGAAAGAAAGCTCTGTCATCTTCTAGTATTATTGTGAAAACAAAGTAGGAACTAATAAATTTTTGTGCTCAGTCCCAACACCATGGGTATTACCTTGTTTATCACTGTCCAACATGCATGTCCAATTAGATCATTGTTGGTTCAACTGTCTCAAGCTATTTGAATGAATGCAATTCATCATGACTTCTTCATTTTAATCAGCAGATATTGATGAGATAACAACAAATGCAGTGATGATCAGTTCCTTTTTTGCTGACAAACAATAAGGCACTCTGTACTGTTTTGGTTAAGGAAAAAGTTTCCCATCCCAAGTATCCCTTCCTCATCCTTAACCTTTTCTCATTCTTTGTTTTAATCTTTAGTTTTTTTTTCCCTACATCTGTTCAACACCTTTTAACTCAGCAAAACTGAACTATATTAGCTGTGGATGAAATAGAAGTCATAACGCTTTTAGATGCTCTGAGGTGCTTTTTAGAGTTTTTTTCATTTTGGTTTAACAATCTTTTCATCTAATGATGGACCGAACAAGAATGAATAAAGAAGCAAAACTCACTCTTGCCTAGGTATAATCCAGGAGGCCATTAAGGAGCCTAGACCAAATTCCCAATTGCCTGAAAAAAAAAGTCTGGTTATGACTTGCTCATATTAGGTAAACAAAGTCTGAAGGAATCAAACACTGTACCAAAGAAAGTAGCCCATTAACAGCTCAGTTCCTTAGTCCTCTGTGCTATCTACCAGACTATATTTAAGCAACTTTCCTTTTTCCTGCATGTTTTCCACACACTCTTAATGGCCAGTAGAGCACTGTAATAAATGTAAAATGAATAGCTGAATTAATGGGGGGGGGGGGGGGTGAGTGGGAGTCTGAGGCCCAGTTATAGTTTCAGGTTCCTTTTCTTGCCAGCTCATGATATGAGCGTAGAAACTAGTGGAGGGTGGGGGGAGGTGCATGAAGCTAAAAAAATAAAATGTGTAGAAGAATATGCTAAAAAAAATGAAATGTGTAGAAGAATACGCAACAGTACAATACACTCATGTAACCAAATGATGTGTACTAAGAGAGGTAGTCTGATATGTATAACCTTCACCTAAAAAATAATGTACTTGTCCAGTGCTTCCAAGTATAATGAGTCAAACATTCTACTTCACTAGTGTGTCCAGCAAATGTATCAAATCTTTTGCAATATTAAGAAATTAAAACAAATGCTTGGCTTCATGAACTCGTTGTCGTAACACACCACTCAACAAAGCAGAAAGTCCATAAAACTAGAAATGTAATGGTATTAGCACTTTCGTTTTGTAAACTTCTAAAACTTCTTCAGATACAAAGTAAACAAATCATTCCTTCCCTTAAATAACCATGAGTAAAAAAATATGTGACCAAACCTTTTGCAATATTACTTTGGTCTATAGTTCTGCATGCAGATAACTTTCAGCCTTATTCTAAAACTTTTTTTGCCCATAATCAGGCCGATGATGCTCATAATAAATTCTTCCCTTAATACCACTATAGACGAATGTAAACTGACTGGTGTATTTTTTTGTTGAACTAAGGAAGGACCTTTAACACTTTAAATTACATATCATATATCGACTGCTCTTGTCTGGTATCCTTTTAACAACTTGTCACAACAAATTATCTTATACAAACCTGTATACAGTAAAAGACTCACGAGGTTACCTCTAAAGTACATGGAGTTCTCGCATGCTAGTTCCTTTGGCTTTTACTTTTCACACAGTTTATTAAGTGTGTATCTCCAGTATAAAACAGTTTATATTCAGATGATGATGTCTTCTTTAGAAATAGTCTCTGTCTCAAGTACATACTTTCATGGGGAACATGGTTAATAAAACTTACACATTTATATCTCTAAGTCTTCCATGAGCTGGTGGGGAGGTTATTGCCTCCATGCAAAAAATGCATTTTTTTTTCCTTTTCTTTTCATCTGTTTGAATTTTCTGCTAATGGTTTGTTTTGTCTGTCTGACGATATAACCAATGTGAACTCATCCAGATGTAGCGGAACTGATTCTGCCAATTTAGCGGACTGTGATAAAGTCTGAATCAAAGATGACTACAGCAGTGAATTAAACACTCAGGAGTGCTTCATAAACTGTGCAAAACACTGTCAATAAACAAAACAATTTAAAGAAATGAATGTAGAGTATGTATGTCATTCAGAAAGTGTCTCAAATGGAAAATATTATGGGGCTTATGAGATAAAATGAAGTACTGAAAAAGAATAGCCATCATGAAGCAAGAAGAAAGTGAGGTAATGCATAGAACTGAACACTAAGACAGAAAAGCAGCAGCAGAAGCAAACACATTTTGCACTTTAGATTGCATAAAATATAAAGCATGACTATGCCAGTGCTCAGAAAATATTACAGAAAATGCACTGAATGTTTGTGCTGAAGTTGCCCAAGTACCGCCATATAAGCAATGAAATTCAGAACAGATAAAAGGAAACCTACAAAAATTATTTGCAAAAACTGAAGAAGATGCCTTGATATCTGAACAATTTCAACTGAATTAAAAAAAACTCCAGACTGAAAACATCCACCAAGATGCCGTTGTAGTGACAAATGCAACAGCAACTACCGATGGTATATTTAACTGCTTAACTGCAAAGCTTTTTTCATTCTTGTCCCCAGAATATTATCTGTTTTGGGGTAGTTTATTTTTTCATTTTAAAACATATATCTACAAAAGGTTTCAATATTTATTCATTAAAGATATATATATATATATATATATATATATATATATATATATATATATATATATGTGTGTGTGTGTGTGTGTGTGTGTGTGTGTGTGTGTCTACCTGAAAACATTGAAAGCCCACAATATCGAAGACTAAATCGTCGAGAGGAAAACATCAAAACCTCACTCCAGCAAATGATTGACTAGGCAAATTCATTCCCACAGTAAAAAACTTGTAGGCCAACAAGATGGACTTTGCCCTTTTCCCATCTGTAGTGTCATCTCAGAGTTGGCATATTTAGTTAGGGGGGGTGTGGTGGCACAGCTCCCACCTGGGTGGGTTGGGAATTGTACAGTTTTGTTTTCGTTAGTTATGGTATGATTGGTTACTTACCCTGGGAATGGATTCGATAATCCGGTCATTCGCTGAAGTGAGGTTTTGATGCTTTCATCTCAACAATTTGGTCTTTAACATCTTTAACATTGTGGGCTTTCAATGTTTTGAAGTAGATCCATATCTATATAGTGTGTGTGTGTGTGTGTGTGTGTGTGTGTGTGTGTGTGTGTGTGTGTGTGTGTGTGTGTGTGTATGTGTGAGAGAGTCTGTGTCTGTATGTATACTTTATATATATATATATATATATATATATATATATATATATATATATATATATATATATACATATAGATATAGATATCAGCATCATTGGACTTGGACTCCTACCCTCAAAGATAATGGAGCAGGCATCAAGAATTTTACTGGAAAAAATTGTTATGGCTCAATGTATACAAATATAAAAACACTCAAGCATGAAATCATATCAACCTTAAATTGTTCATAGCTTATGTTTATTTTAGTCTAAAGAGAACTGAAAGATACACCATTCATTTCAAATATTCTGTAGAAGTTTCTGTATGTTTACTTACAAAGGACATTCTTGTCCTGTTTCCACATTAACATCAAACGAGAATCTTTCTCTAATATTTCAAGATATTTGATGACATTTTCCATGCAAGATGTCTTGATAATCTGTGTTGTATTTTATTTTGCGTAGCGCAAAACCTTTTATAAAAAGTAGGCTGTCCCTTTTGGCTGCAGATGTTTGGTCTTATAGTAAGGATTCTTTCTTAATCCAACCTCACATGTTTGCCACTTTAAGATGTCATTGCAAAATGTTCAAGTAACAACTGGATATTATGCTACAAAACACACCTAAGACAACAAATTATATCTTGAAGCTTCCATTGAAACTCACCTCTGAATTTGACTCCACACCTTTAGTGGCAAGAAAGCATGGCACTTTACTTATGGTATGTTACCAGTGAAAACAATAAACTTTTTCTGCTGAAATACATAAGATTATTATTTCTGACATAATGATGATTTAGACCACATATATTCTGAGATTAGTTTTACATGGACTTTTGTGCCAAGGTCAAATAGTTCTCAAGTTGAAACCAAGTAAAACACCAGACTGTAACAACAAAAGCACTATGAAAATCTAATGGGAACTTACTATAGATATATTCTAAGATTAGTCTTCCCTGAACTTGGGTGCATAGGTCAAATAGCCTCTAAACTGAAATAAATCCAAGTACCAGCCTAACAAAATCACTCTGAAATGCTGGATTCACTAGCTTTATGTAAAAGATGCCATATGTTAGTTCACCGATGGCAATTCATGATAAAAAAATTCAGGGAAGTGTAAGGAGCTCATGTACAAAACATATCGATAGTAATAAAGTGGAATGCACTCCTGAGATGACGCACTAGTTTTGCCTGTGAAGATATCACATAACTATAATATATAACATTGCTCATTGACAGATATCCCCCATAACAAACATTTGTTTACATACATCACCTGCCACCAAAAAAAAAAAGAAAATGATACCTACTCTCTCTACTCCTGATGTCTCATTGAAAAGGGAATGAAAAATACACAATAATGTATTTCAGCTTGCTGCTATAGGTCATCCCCACACCCAAATCAATTTGCCATTAAAGTAAAATTAAAACATATGTACAAGTATATCATATTGTGAGCATTGTGCATTATTAGTTCAACCCACGGACCTATCTGGGTTTCTGTCAGAAAAAGTGAAAGAACATTAAGTCATAGTAATAAACTTCAACTCTACAAGTGTGTTTTTTTTGGGGGGGGGTTGCAATATTCAAGACCTCTGACAAAGCTGAAGGGATCAGTGTACAACACTAAGGAGCTGTTTGCAATATTATACTGAGTCTCTTACAAAGTTAGAGCAAAATGTTTTGTATCACGATGCATTTTCTGAATACTAACATCCACTGATCTCCCTTTTTGCTGCCGCAGTTTTCTTTTGCAGTGATTATTCTTTCTAAATCCCAAAATGTCCCAAATTTTAGGCCTTTTATTATTTTTAGTTATTTTTGTTCTTTATATCTTTGATGGTTTTGCCTTTTGTTGGTTTGACATGAATCAAAAAATAAAACCAATGTAGAGATAGTGTGGGAATTGTCACTCTTTTAACGGCCTATAATCAAGAACACCTGAGTCACCTGAGAGATATGTCTAAAGTAAGCTTTCTAAATGTCTCTTTCACATAATATTGATGACTCAATTTGAGTAATCAAGATTTGGTGCAATATTCATTTTGTACAGAAACAACCAAAGTTATGTTAGTGACTATCAAGCATTATGGCATTAACTTGTTTTTTGGAAGAATTTTAATTTTAACCAGTCGGTTGTTGTTGGCAGGAGTAGGCTAATCTGGTTATGAGCCAGGCTACCCTTCCAACCAGCAAGAAATGATTGTTAACATTACAATTTTTCCAAGAAAACATTTTTAATAAAGTATTTCAATTTTTCTCCCAGAACCTCTGAAATAAAACTGACTTACCAAAACCATAAATGTTTTCCAGGCACAAGACCTAAACTTAATTCTTGCCACCAGACACCACATAAAGCTAAAGATCCTCCACACATCTCTTTCAAATGGGCACTTAGCTAGTTCCTGATACTTCTAGTGTGGCTAATTAAAAAAAAAAACAAAAAAAACAAAACTTGAGATAGCAAGCATAACGCATTAAGGGAAAAGCTGGATCGTGGTCAAATGGCCCCCCAGCCATACCAATATTCCATTACTTGGCTGTCTCCCCTAATTAATATAAAATGCTGTTCAAAGTTGTCAATACACATATTTTCTTTTTTACTTTTTACAGTCACAGACATTTGAATTTAATTTAAAATGTTTTCAAACTTTTTAGTAAAAACACAGAACCATTTGCTAAATGAAATAAAACACTGACATTGAAAACTGACGTAGCAAGAGGAATAGTAAACTTCTCTTATTTCGAAAATCACATTTCTTGAAAATGCATCTAGTAACCCACTAAACTACAAGAGATGGCCTGGAATTCATAGTCAAATTGCATTTAGTGAAGCAGTAATCAGTGTTGTAGGAATTCAAAAGACAAATGGGTAACAGATTTACTACCAAAATTGACAGCCCACTGGACATGTGTCATTTTTCAATGGAAGCCTAGGAGTACTACCTAGTTAGAGTCATAGAGTAGGCAAATGAATGCTGAGAGAATCAAACTGCACTACAAGAAACAATCTTTAACAACCAATATCTCTACTCATCTGCATATTGTGCATTAAACTACCAGATGAACTGTTGTAGCCAAACACAGTAAATTTCACATTTGCATTGGAAACCAAGGATCACACCCCAAAAAAACATGTCTCATATGATGATGCTGCTGTTTACTACATTCAGTTCCTTCTTTTATATCATAACTATTCTGAGAAACAGGAAACAGATATGTACACACACACACACACACACACACACACACACACACACACACACACACACACACACACACACACACACGATCATCAGTTACAGCCACCTGTATGACTATAACATTGTCAGCTGCTTACTTGTGATCAAATGAGTGAACAAATGCACAATGACCTAGACGTCTATTTCATCTTGCTGCTGTGAGAACCATTCATTAGCTATTACAACCCATTCTATCCCAACATCTTAACTCAAGAATCAGATACAGACCCAAGATCAGGAACAGATTTCAAAAATCAGTTTTATACACTTAGAAAGTTGTTATTATTAACCAAAGAATGGAGATGAACAAAAAATCCACTTATAATTGCTGCTATTATGTTTATTGATTTATCACTTTCATCCCATTTTTAAATGGAGACTACAACAAAATCTTAAAGTTCCTTTGCTCCTTCTGTTAACAGTTGGGCTAAATGCCAATTTATGAAATAAAAAACTGAGTGAACAGTTATTTAATCGAGAAAGTCTAACTTGGAACAAAGCCAGTTTTCAGCAGAGACCCAGGGAGAAACACTCCAGATGCATGTCTTTGTAATGGGGGAGGAAGAACACACAGATGTAGGGAGGACATGCAGGCTCTACACAGAAGGCACTCCAGCCAAGAATTGAAATGGAGAACCTCTTGCTGTGAAGTGACAATGCTACTGCTGCACTACTGCACCATCTGTTAAGCAGCATGTTTTCTTCTTGGAAACAAACAGCACAGCAGACCCTGTGTTAATAAATAATCATAAAACAATAAATGTGGTAACAGCAACTATAAGAGGATTTTTTTTCTGGTCTTTGTGCTTTGATTGCTAGTTTTGTGCTAAGTAGATTGTTCATGCCTTAGGTTTGAACACTGCTACTATAACAGGCTTTCTGTTAGCAAGCATTTTCTGAAGGCTATAAAGTCTGAAACGCACATTTGTCATTTTTGAATGACTACAGTCCACGTCACTTTACCAGACAGGGACATTTGAAAACTATGCCCTCTACACAACTTTGTAACTCATACATACACATACAACAACACATACACATGTACATGCAATTGCAGTAATTTGCACACCTCAGATATCTGCTTGTGATCAAGGAAATGAATAAATTAATAAATAATGTCCCAGGCTTGTATCTCAGCTTGTTCCTATTATAACTATGCAGTGCAACATATTGCAGCTCTGTCTTCTCTTCTTATCTTAAGGAAAAAGAGATAGAGATTCAGAAATATTGAACAACTTTTAAATATTTTTATTTATGTTTATTTATTTATCTTCTCTTTGTTGAATGGGTAAGTCCTACTAGGCCAGTGTCTTCATTTCAGAGGAGACCCAAGGTAGTATTCATACTTACTAAGAGAAATTTGGCCATGGCACCAAGATACGCTTTTTTCAACAATGCTATGAGATCTTCCTTATCCTCCAGAACTAGCACCAAGCTAAGGCTGATAGAACTAAGATTTAATGTCTCATCCAAAAGGCACCATCTTTGGGAGAGCAGCACCCTGCCCATACTGCACTGTAGGGTCTGTATTGTAAAATTAAACCAAGTACCTGGTGAAAAATATAGAAATGACAGCCTTTTGTCCTTCCATCACCAAGGACATGTTTGCTATCTGGTGAGCCACTGACTCTGACTAAATGTTTCTCTTGAATACTTAGAAACTCCCCAGAACAAGTTTTGTATCAGCAAGCATTTTCTGAAGGATGCAAAGTCTGAAATGTGCGTCTGTCATAATTTAGTGACTGCAATTCACACAATTTTCCAGAAAACAAAAAAATGAATCAAGAAACAAACAACATAACTCTCATCTTCTTTGCTCAGGAATTCTAGACAAAAACAAAAGGGAAAAAGGGAAATATTATTTGCTTCCACCTACTTATTAGCCTAGTGAACCCACTGAACAAAGAGCCCCTTTTTAGGAATAATATAGTAGCACTGTTTGAGTGACTTGTTCAGGACACAAATGAAGTAAAAATGGAGGTGGAAGGACTCAAGCCTTGTACTTTTGTCTACAAGTCACAGTTCATTAACAGATCAGAGACATGTACCAGGCAACTCTAATTCACTTTAAGTTGACAGAACAGGTGTTGCATGGGCTTAATGTTTTTCAAAAATAACTATGAAGCTCTAAAGGCTGGCATTATTGAAAGACAGTAATCATCAGTGACTTACCAGAAGAAAATAAGTTAATGAGGGACAGAGCATTGACTGGCAGTATTTACTGACCAGTCATCAGTGATGTATCAGAAAGCAAAGATGTAAATGAAGGTCTGACAGTTAGTGCAGAGGAATAAGGCTCTTAATAAGCTGTTCTTTTTAGTGAAAGGTACAGAGTGTGATTCTTTCTACCTCTGTTTGACTCTGAGCAAATCACTTAACCAGACATACTTCATAATGAAATATGGAACTCTGATGGCTGGCATGACTGACTAGTCTTCAGAAGAAGAGTTTTGCATTATTGACTGACACTGATCCTCAGAGACACACACCCACCCACACACACTCGCACACACAAGCACACACACACACACACACACACACACACACACACACACACACACACACACACACACACACACACACACACACTTTTCTCTGCATCAGTTACGTATAAGCAGCCATTAGTGATTCCTGCATTTGAGACAACGAAAGAAACTGGAACTTTTGCACCTTACATGAAGTAGATCAGGAAAGTAGAGTAGGATCAAGGTAATCGAGGGATGTAAGGGAAGCCGGACTGCTCATCAGAGCTGAGTTTGTTTATTTTTTTTGCATTTTGTTTAACCACACTACTGGAGAAGGATGCACATAAGCAACAGCAGCAGCCAAGTAATTATTATCTATTGCAGTTGTGATCCAGCATGAGTTTTGTAAAAAAAAGGCAGTGATTGCAATGGATAAAGATTACTTGTCCACTATTTCTGCACCATGGCTCGTCCTCCAGGTGTACTACTACTTTCTCTCTCTCTCTCTCTTTTCTTCTTTTTTAGTTATATAATTCCAGAGACTGGGCTACTTTCTCGGTTCACACAATTTATAGTAGGGCATGTGCCCTCCCCGCATAGCACCTTCCATGCTGAGGGACACCCAAAAGCAATGAGACCGTAGATACTCTAAGTGAATTTTAGGTAGTTTTGTCTAACCTTCTGATGTAACAATAGCCTGACTAAATGACTATTAGTCTGAACAAAAAGTTTTTTTTTTTCTTTAAAAGAAGAAATAAATTGCATCTTCCAAAACAGCATTTCATAAAAATAAATGAATAAATAAATAAAATTAAAAATCTGAAAACAAATGCTTGTGAAAATACACAGATATCTGAAAATAGTGCTTGCCTCCCTACTCCCACCAAAAAAAATAATAATAATTTGGCACCTCTCTGTATTCATCTAATGTTAGATTGGGATGAAATTCAAGGCACAAATGAGCACTGATATATTTCAAATGTGTGCTGTCAAATATACATTCAGCATATTTCCTTGCCTCTGCTTCCAAAAGACAGCCACCTTCTGTATACCACTCTGTTGTCATGTTAGGATAAAACAGAAAGAACAAACAGAACACAGTAACATACTTCAAGCTGCTGCTATTGCACATACATAAACAGCATGCGCCCTTTGCTCTTACCCCCTGCACAAAATACAGCCGCCCATGTACAAATCTGTTGTTTAGTTTAAGGAAAGTAAAAAAAAATCAAAATAATGTAGTCCAACTTGTTGTTCATAAATTGTACACTGCCATCTGACAAGGTGTACTGACCTGTGAACACCTTTCAATCTGAGTTAAAGAAGAAAGCTAAAGAAATAACGACCACACCATCCCCATTCCCTTACTGCCCAAGTTTCTGTGGCATACAGAAGCACTGGTTGGACCATTGGATTGTGCATCTTGTTTTAAACCTTCTTTGGCATTCATCTGTCAAAGAGTGCTCTTGATACTTTGTGACAGGTGAGCGCAGCATCTCTGATACTAGCTTTAACCTTCTCAGATAGACCTTATTTTCATCCACATTTGCCAGATACTCAAAGCTCTTAACCTATTCTTCTATTTTTACTTCTATCTCAATTTTTGGCTTCTTCTGTTTTCTGCCTTTCATTGCCATGAGTGCTGTTTTGCTTGTACACAGTTATATCCCATATGCATTCAGTTTTATATTCTAGTCCCCAGTCATTTGCTGATGTTTACATTCAGAGCCTGGTTGTAGGGCCACATCATCTGCATGCAGCAGCTTTGTCGATCTATTCCTTCTGATCTGTTTGCTAATGTAGAACAGCATGACTATAAACAGGAGTAGGCTTAGTGCCGAATACTGATAGACACTCCAGATTCCCACTTGGATACCGACAGTAAGTTTGAACATCATTCATAATTGTGTTATTGGGTCCTTGCATATAGACTGCATTAATTATATCAATGTTTCCAGGACCTGAACGTTCACAGAACTGTCTAAATCAGCTTTCTTGTTGCCATGTCATATGTTTTTTCAATGTCTAGGAATGTCCAGTTATACTTTTTTTTCATCTCCAGCTTCCTCTTTTCCATATGTCTCAGTGCAAACATTGGGGCATTTGTAGTGCCTCCTGATTTGAACTCAAAACTGCTCATTTCCCATCTTTCGATTGCTTCATGAATTTATCAACCCATTGAGCACTTTCATCCAGTATAGGAGTTTGGTACCTCTGCACTTTCTGCTGTTGTGAATATCCTCTTTTTCTTGTACTCTGGCACAATGCTTATTCTACAGTCATCCTGGATACATCACTTTCTCCTTAGTACGATGAATCATGTAATGAGCCATTTCTTCTTTAATGCACTCACCATTTTGAATATATCATCAGTAATTTCATCTGAGCCAGCCACTTTCCCTGAATTAATTTTCCTTATTTCACTTTGTACTTGTTCTGGAGTAGGTTCTCCTTCCTCTTTTCTTGTAGACTATCTGTGCAACAGTATAGCTTCTATGGGGATTTTATCATTCAGAAGCTCCTTGAAGTTCTCCTGCCATCTATCCCTGATGCCCTCTTGACTGGTGAGCAGATTGTTGTTGGGGTCCTTTATGAATGATCTATGACAGCTATCTTCTTTATCTTTCTATTGTTGCCTTGCAGTCTGCTAATACTTCTTTGTGCCACTTCTTGAGTCAGTTTCCAGAAGCTTGTAGATGCTTTCTAACCCCCTGATTTTTTTCCATTGCTTAACCTCTTTGTTTACCGACAAGTTTTCCTTCTTTGCTTGTTCCTTCCTATCTTCCACTTTTTTCTGTTCTCCTTCTTTATTTTGATAATTTCCTGGCCTTCTCTATTCTAACAATAGCTTGACTTTTTACTTTATTTCCATATGTGGCTCAGCAGCATATCTGTTCTGGCATCCTGAAAAGATGTCGTTTTGAGATGCTGCCATTCTTCTTTGGCTTCACATAATTCCTCTTTCTCCTGAGGTATTAGAGCCATGACTACTTCATAGATGCTTGTGCTTTCACTATACTACATTTCCAGATCTACAGTCTAGCCTCCATTGACATTAGAGCCTTCTTTCACCTTCGTCTGCAGACAACTGGCATCATCAGTGGTGCTCTGATCATTTGGCTATGGATGATTTTGCAATCAGTGATTTGACTCCATTGTTTTTCCCTACTTAGAGAAACTCTACCTGAGTTACATGCTGACTCTTGTATGTGATCCTGTGACTGAGTATCTTGGCACACCACCATTAAGCCATTTGTCATTCAAAAGTCTAAAATGACCTCCTTCATGATTCCTGTTACCTCAGTTATACGGACTCAAAAAGTCATATCCAATTGTGTCTCTGCTAATATAAACATTCAAGTCTCCCATTTACAAGACAAACCTATTTTGTCATACCTTCTTGAGCAGATCCTGTAACTATTGCCTGAATGCCCTCTTCTCTTCTTCATTCCTCTTCATTGCCGCCATGATATGGTGCATAGGCTGAGGTCATGAAGACTACTTTACCTTTACACTGGAGTCTGATTGTCATGAGTTGACACTAATTCTGATGATAGCCCTCACTGTCTTTAGAAGAATCTCTTTCCCTTTCACTATGGTTCCCACACCATTTCTAGAATGCCCACCCCCCTGATTAGTAGACTGTGGATCTCAGTCCAGAATAGTTTGTTACAATGCCCTTCCACCTTGTATCTTGGATACATATAATTGCCATTTTTACTCCTTACCATCGTGTTATTCACTTCCAGATGTATCCCAGCATTGAACCTAAATTCAGAGTAGCAGTCTTTGGCTCATTCTTTGCAGGTTGATTGGTTTGGGATCCAGCTTTCCCTTCAGTCACCTTGTGTAGCCAAATAAGAGGATGAGGCTTGGGTGTTCGTTTAGTTTATTACACACAAACATATCAGGATGGATGATTGGAACATAACAGGCTAACTAACTGACTGACTGCTACACACATGCATGCTATCACTCTGGCTGCTCACTCAAAATGGCAGTCTTGCTTGCATGTGCTCAGTACTTACATGCATGTGCCTGCTGACTGGAATGGCTCTTAAAGGTACAACACACACACATTGTGAGTAGAGGTTACATTCTTTTTGCTTTATACAGTTGTGATGTGAGCAAGTTAGACATAGTAGGGAGTATAGTATATAGTAGCAAAGTGAGCAAGGTTAGACATCGTAGGAAGTATAGTAGGAGGAGGAGTGACTGAGTTGGGTGATTGGATAAAAGGTTATGCAAGAAAGCAGGAAAGCATAAGTAGCTTTAGTATCAAATAAGGGTACAGGTGTAAAGAGAAAAGTAAAGTTTAGCAGATATATAACAGGGTATCCTAGCAGTGATTTAGAGGCACTATATATATGGGTATTGGCCATGGGGTTAAAACTAATGGTTTGACTGAAAGGAAGCTAGAAAGGCTGCATATTTTTTGGAGATGAAGCTGAGTCAGAGGGCAGGAGAAAGGGAAGAGGGTGGGGGTTGCGAAGGACAGCCAGGTGGGGAACATGTGCATATCCATGTGTGTTTTAGGTGTTCTTGTTGTTTTAAATGTAACCTTTGAGACTGTTGAGGTAATATCAGAAGGTAGGGCATTCCAGGTTTTGCCTATGTAGTTAGGGAAAAGGGAGCCCCCTGCTGTGTTGTTGTCTTGGTGACCTTGATTAGTTTTTTGTCGCTAGAGTGAAGTTGTCTAGTTTTAGATTGTAATTTCAGTTGACTGGTCAGTGCTGGAATTTTATCTGGGAGTAGTAAGAGATTGTGGGCAAAGGAAAGTTGATGATAGTTTAGGAGATTAGGGAATTCAAGCCAGTCCAGTTGTTTTATGGAATGGCAGTGGTGGGCTCAGTAGGGGGCATCGGTAGCAAATTTCACAATTTGATTGCAACAGGTGTTGAGTTTGGCAATTCCTGTCTTGGGTGGGTTGGTGAAAATGGGTGAGGCGTACAATAGTGTGGAAAGGAAGTGAGTTTGAGCAATTGTTATCCTAGCAGGTTGTGTAAGTAATTATTTATTTTTATATAGACTGCCCAGTTTCTTGTGGATATTTTTAATGGTTTTGTTTATATGCTGGTCAAATTTGAGGTTATTATCAATGGCCACTCCTGACAGTTTAGTATGAGTGTCAGGGGAGATGATAGTCCCATCCCTGGACACAATATTAAATGGGCTGGTTATCGTGGTAGATTTGTTAGGTGTATTAGGTTAACCTTTATATTCTTACATACAATTTTTCCATAATATCATTAAATTTAGGCATGCATTGCATATGTCATGGCATTGTAAGCATATGAACATGTGTAATGCAACTTCCATGCTCAGCTACATCTATCTAATGCTGGTGGTCCTTATAGTACTTAAGGCGACTGATTGCTTAAACCACACTATTATATTGGATGAATTAGGCAACATACCCATCAAAGATGCATACTCACTGATAACAAAACTTCACTTGAGTCTTATCACAATCCTGACTCCTTGAATCATTCATTTAATCACAGGGCTGCATATCCACTGCTTTGGCTTGCACTGTACAATGAAACATGCAATACATGGTCTGGCTTTCATATGGTGCAACATAAACCTTTGCGCTGACATAATTCTACAACGTCACATTTATGTTATATGATGTGTAAGGTCAAGTATACATATGCAGTTTTAACACACTGGAAAATATTAGCCATGGTCTGCATGCATGGCGTTGCTTATAGTTTCACAGGATTCAAATGAGTTTCAAGGCAGCTGAGTCTTGCGACCATTTTCAGCATTGTCCATGAGCACTGCACAAGTTCTGCTGTTATGCAACCATGCATGAAATAACATGGGATTTGTATGGTTTTCCAGCTACCATGTTGCTGCTTATAGGAGGTGGTGCTTTAGCAGTTCATTCATTTATACCATGTTTCTGAACTATGGCAAGCAAATGGGATAACATTTATTTTTGCAGGAGTCTTTTGTTCACTAACTTCATGCCATTGTTTTGGTTTGTGAACGGTATAGATTATTGTACTGACATTCCTGTTCTGCAGTGTCAGTTTGAACATTGATAATTATTCACTTTGCAGATTTGTGCCTATAAGAATACAACATATTATACTAAAAGTGCAGATTTTAATGAATTAGCAGTTTTTACAGAAACCCTATAGTCTATTTTGTACTATTGTTTGGAGGGTGTGAAAGGTATGGATCATTGCATAACTATGTCTAATTATACAGATCTTTTAATACCTTTCTCTTGCCACTGCTAAACACCAAACTGAAACTGTGAAAGCCGGACATACTACAAAAAGAGCATAGTTCCTTTCTGTTGACATGAACTGTGATAATATATTTCTTAGTAGAAATATGATGATTGACACTGAATAACACTGCCTGGGAGTTGAAGATTTAGTTCATAGTACTGAGAATTCTGTTTGCATGATCCCATCTGATGTAATTGAACAGCATTTTTTGTATCAGCAATATGCAAACTGTTTCACCAAGAGGCTAATTCTGTTCTGCTTATCTAAGCTGCATTACAACTTCTATTTGTTTGTTTGTTTTTCTGTTGTAATAACATTTTGTTGTTCATTTTTAAAGCAATTCAGTGCATTCACATAATATGTGAAAACCAGATCCAATGCAGAGTGAAGACTGAGTTTGCCAACAGGACTTTTTATCATCCATTATTTTCTAAAATCACTGGTGTACACACAGGAAGAGTTAGGTTTTAAACAGTGCAAGCCCCCATTCATACTCTCTCTATATGTATATATATATATACACATATATATATATATATATATATATATGGAGATATATATATATATATATATATATATATACATACACACACACACAAACATATTTATATATATATATATATATATATATATATATATATATATGTGTATATATACATATAGTTCTATTACTTACTATATGCACAAAAGCAGTCCGGACAAGCACCGTAAAGCCCAAAAAAATGTTAAAGTCCTTATTGTGAAGGCTGTTTGCAGTACAAGCTGCAACACTGAAATTGAAATCCACTTGCACGTATAAAGCCACACTGAAGTCGGAAAAAACTTAAACCTTAACGCACTTTATTGTTAAAACAAGCGTTTTCGCTGTGGTTAAAACTACAGCTTCATCAGAGGCAAAAGTAGAATGCAGTGTCATAGTCAGGTTTTTATACAACACACCCTCGCCTTAATTAGTAATGCAATCACAATGAAGGCGTGTTAGCAGCATTTCTTGCAAAAGTAAATTCAGGGAATGAAAGCTCTGTTTAGGAGCATTCTCAAAAGTGTGTAGTTTCATACTTTTAAAACAGATGGAAACCATGAAGCATTGATGCATCAGCAGTTTGTTACATTCATACACCAAGTAAATGTGCATTAAGAGCATGAAAGTGTGTAAGAAATATATACACAATAAAAGCAGTCTAAAAACAATGCATAACAGGTCTGCATATAAAAATGTTTATAGAAAAGTGTTTGTAAAAAAGTATCTAGTGAAATCACTACCTGCAACTATAGTTGGAAGCCTTGCTAAGTGTAAGTCTTAAAAGTAGTGAAAAGTATATGTTACTACAAGTTACTATTAAAGTAAAATAAAATGAAGTGAAAAGTGAAGTAAGACAAAGGTAAAGGAGTTATCTTTTATAGCTCCCCATTTTCAGGACACAAGCTATATTGCAATGTTCATTCAAACCTGGGTACGAAAATGAGTCTAGTAATATTTGCCATTCTAGCTCCTTATTCTCCAAAAAGAGAGGTACTGGACGCCCTCAATCTGTTTTCATGACCTGGGCAAATGCAATAAAATGAAAGCAAAGTCCTTGATGGTTCATTACGTGTTTACCTAAAGGCTTCCCTTTCTTCAGTTTCCTTATGGCATAATCATGTTGGTACAGCCTGTCCCGTAGTCTCCGGTCAGACTTGCCTATGTAAAATGCTTCACAGCAGTTACACTTAGCTAAATAAACTATGGATCTAGAATCACAATTAAGCTTATGTGTAATGTGGTACTTTTGTTCGTATTACAAAGGAATTGGAAGCCTTCACAAGATGGCAATAGTTACATGCCCCGCACTGAAAACAGCCTTTTGTTCTAGTCATTAGCTCCATCTGTTTACTTTTCTAGCAAAGTTTTCAAATTATTGCCTCTCCTATATGCTATCAGAGGTTTTGTGCCTAACTTGTCCATGAGTTCCTCATTATTTGTTATGTAATACCAATTTTATAAAGTATAATTTGAATATTCCTCGAGTCAATACTGTAATTTGTGATGAAACTATTTACAAACGAGGTCCCTGTTATCTCTCAGTGTTGGAGGTTGCCCTAAGAAAGGATATGTTCTCCCCAACCCTCGGATTAGCCTCTAAGTCATTCTCTTGTCCACTGAAAATTTTGTGTGGAAGTAAGGGTAGAAATTGACCTTCCCTTCTTTTATTATTGATCTCATCCAGTATTTCTTCAAATAAAGTATTTGGGTATCCTCTGTTGGTGAACATTACTTCCAAGATTTTGCATTCTTCTTGGAATAGTATCTCATTACTGCACATCCTGGCTGCTCGAATTAGCTGTCCCTTTATAATAGCCTTCTTTTGCTTGAATGGGTGGCAGCTGTTGTAATGTAAAAAGGAGTTGCAGTAGGTAGGTTTTCTGTATATCTTTGAAGAATATTCACAATTGTTAACTTCTTTATACAAGTTAACATCAAGGTAGTCGATGCTTAGCTCTGAGAATTTAGATGTGAATTTTAAAAAGTCAGTTGTGTTATTAATAGAAGAAACAAATTCATTTGCTAGTGACTCATCGCCATCAAAAAGGATGAAAATATCATCCAGGTATCTTGTGTAGAACTTGATTTTAGGCCTCCGGATTCGACCTTTTTTTCACATAATTCCTCTTTCTCCTGAGGTATTAGAGCCATGACTACTTCATAGATGCTTGTGCTTTCACTATACTACATTTACAGATCTACAGTCTAGCCTCCATTCACATTAGAGCCTTCTTTCACCTTCGTCTGCAGACAACTGGCATCATCAGTGGTACTCTGATCATTTGACTATGGATGATTTTGCAATCAGTGATTTGACTCCATTGTTTTTCCCTACATAGAGAAAATCTACATGAGTTACATGCTGACTCTTGTATGTGATCCTGTGACTGAATATCTTGGCACACCACCATTAAGCCATTTGTCATTCAAAAGTCTAAAATGGCCTCCTTCATGATTCCTGTTACCTCAGTTATACGGACTCAAAAAGTCATATCCAATTGTGTCTCTGCTGATATGAACATTCAAGTCTCCCATTTACAAGACAAACCTATTTTGTCATACCTTCTTGAGCAGATCCTGTAACTATTGCCTGAATGCCCTCTTCTCTTCTTCATTCCTCTTCATTGCCGCCATGATATGGTGGATAGGCTGAGGTCATGAAGACTACTTTACCTTTACACTGGAGTCTGATTGTCATGAGTTGACACTAATTCTGATGATAGCCCTCACTGTCTTTAGAAGAATCTCTTTCCCTTTCACTGTGGTTCCCACACCATTTCTAGAATGCCCACCCCCCTGATTAGTAGACTGTGGATCTCAGTCCAGAATAGTTTGTTACAATGCCCTTCCACCTTGTATCTTGGATACATATAATTGCCATTTTTACTCCTTACCATCGTGTTATTCACTTCCAGATGTATCCCAGCATTGAACCTAAATTCAGAGTAGCAGTCTTTGGCTCATTCTTTGCAGGTTGATTGGTTTGGGATCCAGCTTTCCCTTCAGTCACCTTGTGTAGCCAAATAAGAGGATGAGGCTTGGGTGTTCGTTTAGTTTATTCCACACAAACATATCAGGATGGATGATTGGAACATAACAGGCTAACTAACTGACTGACTGCTACACACATACATGCTTTCACTCCGGCTGCTCACTCAAAATGGCCCTTTTGCTTGCATGTGCTCAGTACTTACATGCATGTGCCTGCTGACTGGAATGGCTCTTAAAGGTACAACACACACACATTGTGAGTAGAGGTTACATTCTTTTTGCTTTATACAGTTGTGATGTGAGCAAGTTAGACATAGTAGGGAGTATAGTATATAGTAGCAAAGTGAGCAAGGTTAGACATCGTAGGAAGTATAGTAGGAGGAGGAGTGACTGAGTTGGGTGATTGGATAAAAGGTTAGGCAAGAAAGCAGGAAAGCATAAGTAGCTTTAGTATCAAATAAGGGTACAAGTGTAAAGAGAAAAGTAAAGTTTAGCAGATATATAACAGGGTATCCTAGCAGTGATTTAGAGGCACTATCTATATGGGTATTGGTCATGGGGTTAAAACTAATGGTGAGACTGAAAGGAAGCTAGAAAGGCTGCATATTTTTTGGAGATGAAGCTGAGTCAGAGGGCAGGAGAAAGGGAAGAGGGTGTGGGTTGGGAAGGACAGCCAGGTGGGGAACATGTGCATATCCATGTGTGTTTTAGGTGTTCTTGTTGTTTTAAATGTAACCTTTGAGACTGCTGAGGTAATATCAGAAGGTAGGGCATTCCAGGTTTTGCCTATGTAGTTAGGGAAAAGGGAGTCCCCTGCTGTGTTGTTGTCTTGGTGACCTTGATTAGTTTTTTGTCGCTAGAGCGAAGTTGTCTAGTTTTAGATTGTAATTTCAGTTGACTGGTCAGTGCTGGAATTTTATCTGGGAGTAGTAAGAGATTGTGGGCAAAGGAAAGTTGATGACAGTTTAGGAGATTAGGGAATTCAAGCCAGTCCAGTTGTTTTATGGAATGGCAGTGGTGGGCTCAGTAGGGGGCATCGGTAGCAAATTTCACAATTTGATTGCAACAGGTGTTGAGTTTGGCAATTCCTGTCTTG